>NC_091177.1:39250998-39255998 GCF_040958095.1 Procambarus clarkii
AAATACAGTGTACACATTGAAGTTCATTGACAAAATTACCAACAGTGTTCAGTCGAATAAATAAAAACTACATCATATTGTTTCTTCACCTCCACACTACACAATACCACCACACTACAACACCGTCCACACTACACAATACCACCACACTACAACACCTCCACACTACACAATACCACCACACTACAACACCACCACACTACAACACCACAACACTACAACACCTCCACACTACAACACCTCCACACTACAACACCACCACACTACAACACCTCCACACTACAACACCTCCACACTACAACACCACCACACTACAACACCACCACACTACACACCACCCACTACAACACCACCACACTACAACACCACCACACTACAACACCACCTCACTACAACACCACCACACTACAACACCTCCACACTACAACACCTCCACACTACAACACCACCACACTACAACACCACCACTACAACACCTCCACACTACACACCACCACACTACAACACCTCCACACTACAACACCACCACACTACAACACCACCTCACTACACACCACCACACTAAACACCTCCACACTACAACACCACCTCACTACAACACCACCACACTACAACACCACCACACTACAACACCACAACACTACAACACCACCACACTACAACACCACCACACTACAACACCACCACACTACAACATCACCACACTACAACACCACCACACTACAACACCACCCACTACAACACCACCACACTACAACACCACCACACTACAACACCACCACACTCAACACCACCACATTACAACATCACCACACTACAACACACCTCACTACAACACCACCACACTACAACACCACACACTACAACACCACACTACAACACCACCACACACAACACCTCCACACTACAACACCACCACACTACAACACCACCACACTACAACACCACCACCTACAACACCACCTCACTACAACACCACCACACTACAACACCACAACACTACAACACCACCACACTACAACACCACAACACACAACACCACCACACTACAACACCACCACACTACAACACCACCACACTACAACACCTCCACACTACAACACCACCACACTACAACACCACCACACTACAACACCACCACACTACAACACCTCCACACTACAACACCACAACAAGCTACAGACGCCAGGGAAGGGAACACGTAATGAAGGCGGAGATGCACACACAACCACTCCTAATAAGACGTCACCCGCTTGGAACAACACCCTCGTGATGGAGATTAATATTGTCATCCTGCCAGAGATGCAGCTCCCGGTGCCCGACCTGACGCTGCCTCTAGGGATGATAGCGGCTAGGGGGGTAGAAATAGCCTAAGCTACTCTATCCCTTTGAGATGTATTTATTGCTTATCTCAATAAACATACTTGAACTTGAACTTGATAAGCGGCTCCGGACCTTAGCTTAAATTAACGTCACTACAAATTGCAATATTTTCGGATATGGTAGATTTTTTGCGTTTTCATTATCATGCTTATATTGATCTTTGAAATATTGGTGTTCAGTAACATACTTTCTGTTGTATCTGTGTAAATAGCTTAAACTTCCCTAAATTGTTCGTTTTCATTAGAGAGTGACAAGGAACATAAAGGCGACACCTAGAACATTCAGCAAAAACATTTTCCCGAGTTATCTAAATAAATAAAATGGAAATGTTTGTTTGTTCAAAATCGCTAATCTCCGACAGTTCTTTACCGATTGCTTTGAAATTTTCACACATGTTCCATTCGCATCCGGCCAGGTTTTTCTATACATACAATATTGATGTCACGTCTGTGATCGGAAAAAAACATGTTTTTTTTAAACTGTGTTTTTCATGTGCGAGAAATCTTCGAAACCTCTTTACCGATTTCTTTAAAATTTTGACACGACGTTGCATTCGAATAGGCGCGTCTATTTATATATCTACCATATACATGCCTCTCCTGTGACAGGAAACAACCCGTTCTCGCAAATTTAATAAGTCAATATTGACTTATTAAATATGTGCATAGGTGACATACTTAACATAATAGATACCCTTAAAAAGATTCATAGAAAACACCGACCTTACCTAACCTTGTTAGTATCTTAAGATAAGCATCTTATGCTTCGTAATTACATTATTACCTAACCTATAATAGGTATAGGTTAAGTAATAATTGTAATTACGAAGCAATAAGATGCTTATCTTAAGATACTAACAAGGTTAGGTAAGGTCGGTGTTTTCTATGAATCTTTTTAAGGGTATCTATTATGTTTAGTATATCACCCTATGCACGTAGTTAATAAGTCAATATTGACTTTACGAATTTGCGAGAACGGGTTGCAGGAAAAAACATGCTTTTTTTGAAAAACAGCGCCACCTGTTGGATGTAAGAGCAACACACACTATAATCTCCGAAAGTTCTTCACCGATTGCTTTGAAATTTTGACACAACGTTGCATTCGAATAGGCGCGTCTTTTTATATACCTACTATATAGATGCCACACCTCTAACAGGTAAAAACATGCGTTTATGAAAAACAGCGCCATCTGTTGCACATAATAGCAGCATGCACGCTATTCTAAATATTTTCACGAATACCATTTCAATGTTTCCGACTGTATTGATAAATTTCATTTTCATAGATTTCGATATATTTCATTTATTTTAATTTTTGTTTAATTATTTTGTGTGACCCATACCGTTTTGCGTAAGTATAAGTATAGATGCCACCTATGACAGGTAAAACTATGCTTTTCTTGAAAAACAGCGCCATCCATTGCATGTAAGAGCAAAACACATGCTACACTAATATGTTACAATTCTATTTCAATGTTTCTGATTGTATTGATAATTTGAATTTCATAGATTGTGATTTATTTTCTTTTTGATTTAATTATTTTGTGTGAACGGTATGGTAAACTGCTGTTTGCCATACCGTTCATTTTGTGGGTATAGTTTATTTTTTTATCTTTTCATTTTTTAATTAATTTTTTAACTGTTTTTCTTATATTTCAGTGATGGGAACATTAGACCTTGATATGTCAGAACTGTGAAGAAATGCCCAACAGACCACTGGAACATTATCTAACACAGTGCACAGTTACAAACCCATAATGATTTAAACTTAGATTCAACAGAGCAGAAGAAGTTGTTAAACACATATGGCAAATCTTACTGAAGCGACCATACGAGTCATAAATACTCATACTCCGCCCAAGTAAAACAGAAACAAGCAACACTTAGTGGGCAGCCAGAGGTTTAGGGCCCGCGCAGGAATATCCTTGCAAAAAAAAACAAAAAAAAAATAGATACCTTGACGGTCCCAATTTTCTGAGGGAACATCAAACCATTTGGGAAGCATCGGGCGAGGGAGTGGGGAATGGTGGGAGACGAGGGGACGTAAGTGAGAGATGGTGGGGAGGACACGGAGACAAGGGAGGGAGTAAAGGTGGGGAAGGACGAGGGATGGAGGAGTTTGGGATGGTGGGGACGAAGAGATGGGGGAATGGAGAATGGTGGGGGAGGACAAAGGGACAGGGGAGTGGGCTCGGTGGGAAGGAAGAGGGGATGGTGGAGTGGGGAATGCTGGGGAGGACGAGGGAGGGTGGAGTGGGGAATGGTTGGGAGGCAGAAGAGACGGGTGAGGGAGATATGGTGGGGAGGGCTAGGGGACGGGAAAGGTTGCTGGGGCTCAGCAACGCACATGCGTTGCTGAGCCCCAGCACATGTTCAATGAGTTAACGAAACCTTTGTTCTCGGGGCTCCCTAATGATCTCAGTACCCAAAATATTCTTGCTCTGGGGAAGTCATTACTTCATTTACACATTAAGGAATAAAGAAAGCAAGCAAGTTAGGAAGCAAGCTGTAACGGGGGGTGGGGGAAACAGCTCTATCTTGTCCATTATTCCACCCCCCAGTTAACTAACGAGGCCGGGGAAACAGCTCTCTCTAGTCCGTTATCCCGTCCCCAGTTAGCTAACTATTCTAAAGCACCTCCAGAGTTCCTAAGGCAACCTCTCTCGTTCAACACCTTGTAACCTAGGCGTTTGACTACCTAGGTGCTAAGACTACAAGGCGCCGTAACTGGATCAGCTACCCGAAACTCTAGAGAGAACTCTAGAATACAGAATCATTGCCACAAACGTATAAGAGAAAACGAAAGGAAAGGAATGAATAGTGAAGTAATTAGTGAGGGTTTGGGGTGAGAGGGAGAGAGGTGGGAGGAGCGAGGAGGGTCATTAGCTGAAAGTGAGAGTTTAGAGAGGGGTGGAGGGAGAGGTGTAGATAGGTAGAAGGAGAAGAGTAGATAGTAGAAGTAGAAGAGTAGATAGTAGAAGACGAAATGCTGCCACCATCCATTCTAGACCATTACATACAAGACAAGGAATGGAACTTGTCTGTATCAAAATATTCTCAAAAGATGTTACTACCATGTATCAACTCCAAACATGTACTCATTAATATCATGAAACCAGTAACCACAGAGGCTTTCTCACCTCAACTCAAAGCTCTAGGGAACAAAGTTAAACACAATTTAAATAATAAATTCATAATTATATTTCACCTGAAGTATCATAATTTAGCAATTCAATTAAAATGTTCCAGTTTAATATGCAAAGTGAGTCATCATCCAAGAATTCGAGAACCCTACAACTTGACTGCCCCTGATCATCACACAACATATGTAAACACGACCAAGTCACCTTACTGCTCAACTCACCAAGTGTCTCTGCCTATAGCTGGATAGGGAGGGGGGAGGGGTCTGTAATTGACAGAGACTCCCGCCCTGCCAGCCGACAGCCTCCCTGCTAGGGCCGTCTCCTCTGCTCTGCTGACTGCCGTTCTGTCTGTTAATGCTTCATGCTGTATGCTCTCGAATCGGTAGTTCTCCGAGTATTTATTGGGGAACCTAGTAGCTAACTCCGCCCACAAGTAGATAGCCTCCGGCTTTCTACCAAGCCACTCCTTAAACGT
>NC_091177.1:39260998-39400998 GCF_040958095.1 Procambarus clarkii
CCCAAGATGTTTGTTATCTGTGCCACCTGACGCCTGGCCTGCCTCCTTATTCAACTATTATCATTCATCAGTAATTAGGCTTGTCCAGCGGGTGCTGAGTACTGGTGACTTTTTATCCTTTAATTTGGACTTAAACTTACAGTTATGGTCAGGTGGGATGCAGTTAGTTTACTTGTTATCTTACATTTTTAGGTTTTCTAAACTGCCATATTGTTACTTTACCTGATGCACTCTTTACTGTAATTCGGCTAGTTTCCAGCGTAGCCTAAATACAGATATTCGTTAATTAAAGGTATACATTATTATTTAGTTCAGTATTCACCTATATTGATACTTTATATTTACATCCTATAATTTACTGATCATGTTACATTCTACAATTATATGTATAACTAGCTGTACCCGGCCACGCTTTGCTGTGGCTCAGCAACGCATGTGGGTTGCTGAGCAAAAGCAACCTTCCCTCTGTCTCTCAGTCCTCCCCGCCATTCCCCCTCCCCCGTCCCCTCGTCCTCCTAAACATTCCCCACTCCCTCGTCCCCTCGTCCTTCCCATCATTTCCTCCCTCCCCCACTCCCCCATCCCTATGTCCTCCACACCATCCACCACTCCACCATCCCCTCGTCCTCCTAACCATTCCCTACTCCACCTTCCCCTCGTCCTCTTCACCATCTTCCACTCCCCCTTACCCTCGTCATCCCTACCATTAAGCCCTCCCCTGTCCCCTCGTCTTTCCCACCATCCCCCACTGCCGTCCCCTTGCCCTCCCAACCATTCCCAACTCTCTCGTCCGATGCATTTCTAGCTGATCTGATGTTCCCATCAGAAAATTGGGAACATCAAGTGATCTGATGTTCCCATCACTGATATATAAGAAAAAAAACGAAATGAAAAACAATGAAAAAAAATTAACTATACTCACGAAATGAAGGGGATGGTAAAATTTGAATGGAACGTTGTGTAAAAATTTCAAACCAATCGGTGAAGAACTTCGGGAGATTACAGCGTGTGTTGCTCTTACGTGCAACAGATGGCGCTTGTTTTTAACATGTTTTTTGCTGTCACAGGTAAGACATGTATATTATAGGTATATAAGTATATAAAAACAAGCACCTATTCGAATGCAACGTCATGTCACATTTTCAAAGCAATCGGTAAAGAGGTTTCGAAGATTTCTCTCACATGAAAAACACAGTTTTTCAAAAAAAGCATGTTTTTTCCCGTCACATACGTGACATCAATATAGTATGTATATAAAAACCTGCTTGGATGCGAATGGAACTTGTGTGAAAATTTCAAAGCAATCGGTGAAGAACTTTTGGAGATTAGCGATTTTGAACAAACGAACATTTCCATTTTTATTTATATAGACTACCTTTACCAGGCCACGCGTTGCTATAGCCACAGCAACTTTCCCGTCTCCCAGTCCTCCCCCCTATTCCCCCCTCTCCTGTCCCCTCGTCCTCCCAACCATTCCTCTCTCTCCTATCCCCTCGTCCTCTGCACCATTTCCCCTCTCCCTTGTCCCCTCGTTCTCCTCACCATCTCACCACTCCACTGTTCTCTCGTCATCCCAACCATTTCCCACTCCGCTATCCCCTCGTCTTCATAACCATTCCCCCCCCCCTCCCCGTCCCCTTGTCCTCACCACCATTCCCCACTCCACCGTCCTCTCGTCCTCCCCACCATCTCCCACTCCCCCGTCCCCTGTCTTCTCTTCCTCCCTACAATCCCCCTACTTCACTGTTCCCTTGTCCTCCCCCCCCCCTATTCTCCATTCCCCCCTTCCCCTCGCCCCAACCATCCCCAATTCCCCTGTTTCATTGTCCTCCCAACCATTACGCCCTCCCCATTCCCCTCATCCTCCCCACCATCCCCCACTCCCGTCCCCTCATCTTTCCCTCCATTCATAACTCCCTCGTCTGATGCATTTCCAAATGATCTGATGTTCCCATTAGAAAATTGGGACCATCAAATGATCTGATGTTCCCATCAACGAAAAATAAGAAAAACAGTTAGAAGAACGAATTAAAAACAATGAAAATAAAAAATAAATTAAACTCAAGAAATGAACGGTATGGTAAACAACACAGTTCAATTCCAATGCAATGTCATACAAAATAATTGAATCCAAATAAAAAGAAATCGAAATCAAAGAAAATTCAATGTACCAATGCAATCAGAAATACTGAAATGGAATCATAAAATATAGAGTATAGCGTGTGTGTTGCTCTTATGTGCAACAGATTTCACTGTTTTTCAAAAAAGCATGGTTTTACCTGTTATAGGTGTGGCATCTCTACTTATTCTCACGAAATGATCGGTATGGTAAACAATACAGTTCAATTCCAACTCAATGTCACACAAAATCTATATAAATAAAAATGAATATGTTCGTTTGTTCAAAATCGCTAATCTCCGAAAGTTATTCACCGATTGCTTTGAAATTTTCACACAATGTTCCATTCGCATCAGGCCAGGTTTTTATATACATACTATACAGATATTACGTCAGTGTTGGTAAAAAAAAAAACATGCTTTTTCATGTGTTTTTCATGTGAGGGAAAACTTCGAAACCTCTTTACCGATTGCTTTGAAATTTTGTCACAACATTGCATTCGATTAGGCGGGTCTTTTTATATATCTACTATATACATTCCTCACCTATGACAGGAAAAAACATGCTTTTTTTAAAAAAAACAGTGTCACCTGTTGGACATAAGAGCAACTCACGCAGTAATCTCCAAAAGCTCTTCACCGATTGCTTTGAAATTTTGACACTACGTTGCATTCGATTAAGCACGTCTATATTTATACCTACTATATAGATGCCACCCCCCTGTGACAGGTAAAAACATGCGTTTTAAAAAAAAGCGCCATTTGTTGCACATAATAGCAACATTCACGCTATACTAAATATGTCACGAATTCCATTTCAATGTTTCCGATTGCACTGATAAATTATATTTTCAAAGATTTTGATTTATTTTATTTTTTATTGAATTATTTTGTGTGACATTATGTTGGAATTGAGCTGTGTTGTTTACCATACCGTTCATTTCTTAAGTATAAGTATAGATCCCACACCTGTGACAGGTAAAACTATGCTTTTCTTGACAAACAGCGCCATCTGTTGCCAGTAAGAGCAACACACATGCTATCTATATAAATAAAAATTAAAATGTTCGTTTGTTCAAAATCGCTAATCTCCGAAAGTTCTTCACCGATTGCTTTGAAATTTTCACACAACGTTCCCGTCACATCCAAGCGGATTGTTATATATACATACTAAATATATGTCACGTCTGTGAAGGGAAAAAACATGATTTATTTGAAAAACTGTGTTTTTTATGTGAAAGAAATCTTCGAAACCCCTTAACCGATTGCTTTGAAATTTTGACACAACGTTGCATTCGAATAAACGCGTGTTTTTATATACCTACTAAATACATGTCTCACCTGTGACAGGAAAAAACATGCTTTTTTTTAAAAAAAAGCGCCACCTGTTGGACGTGAGAGCAACACACACTGTAATCTCTGAAAGTTCTTCACCGATTGCTTTAAAATTTTAATACAACGTTCCATTCGAATACGCGTGTGTTTTTAAATACCTATTATATAGATTCAATACCTGTGACAGGTAAAAACATTTTTTTTTTAACCGCGCCATCTGTTGCATGTAAGAGCTACACACGCAATACTAAAATTGTTACAATTCCATTTCAATGTTTCCAATTGCATTGATCAATTGAATTTTCATGTATTTCGATTTATTTTCATTTTGATTTAATTATTTTGTGTGATAATGCATTGAAATTGAGGTGTGGTGTTTACCATACCGTTCATTTCGTGAGTATAGTTTATTTATTGTTTGTTTTTTCATTTTTTCATGTCGTTTTTTTCCTGTTCTTATTTTTCAGTGCATTTGGTGGTGGAATTGAGCTGTGTCGATTGAACTGTGTTTGAATTGAAATATTTCCTTAGTATTTTTTGTTTTTGTTTTGAAAACAAGAAAATTGACAACGTGTTTATTTCACATCTGCATATGTGAAACAAATGGCCATGAATCCACTGTTACAAACTGTACATTAATGCTCGTGACACGTAACAGCAACAAAATATTTAAGTCTAGGGACATTTAACGAAGCTGTAATCTCAAGGTGTGTCACCAGTATAATCCCATGGTTTGTACAGGCAAGAATTAAAATTAATCACCCCTCCTAGGAATAAGTAATCACACATATAAAAATAACTGTGTATTAGAAGGATATTTCAGTTAATTATCAGTATTATATATCAATCAACAGATGGGCAATTACATGTAAATCACAATAAAATTATGTCTCCACAGACTAATACTACAACAGAACAAAATAGATGTATATAACAGCCACTTAACTCCTAGATGTGATCCTCCCTGAATCTAAACAGTTACTGACTAAGTTTCCCATGGCGGGAGCCGATCTCGCTTCCTCACAACATGTTGAATGACAATTTTTAATTAATATAAATTTTACTTAAATGGAGTCATATAATGGGAATAAGGTAATCAATAGTTAAAGAATAATCAGATTTACATGCATAAACAGAGGTAATGTAGTTATTAATATAATAGTTATATATATATATAAAATAAAGAAGAAATTGCTGGCAACTGCCCAACATAGCAGGAAGTAAGGTGTCCCACAGTATTGCCGACTAGATGAACAACTAAAACGGTTTCTCACAGTTTTGCCACTAGATGATCAGTACAAAATATAACTTTCTCACGGGAAGCTGACTAGCTGACCACCACACAAAAAAAATAGTAACGGTTTCCCACGGTTTGGTCCACCAGATGATCATTACCAAAATATAACATATCAGCACATACAAGTAATGATGTAATATATAAGCACATACAAGTGATGATATAACACATACAAGTAATGATATAATGTATAACCACATACAAGTGATGATGCATGGAATAATTAATTATTTAATATTCATATACGTATCCAATAGGGGTTCGTAACATCCACCAGCTACGATGTTAACTGCTTTCTTCACGTTATGTTAAAATGACACGTTTGCGAAAACACTGCTGCTGTATGCGGAAGTGCCTACGTAATACATACGGAATGCGAATAGAAAATCATTTGAACGTTGTAAACGAGGAGAGAGAGTCGATAAACAACTTGGCATATTCAAACAATCTAAGATAGGCTGATTGTACATCATGCACCCCAATCAAGATGAATGCTTTTTCCTTCGCGTGCTGTTGGTAAATGTGCCCAGTTCAACGTCTTTCCAGCAATTGAGATTTGTCAAAGGGCGTCACACATGCCACTTTCCGTAGTGCATTTCAAGTTGTAAATTTAATGTTGAACAACAGACACTGGGATGTATGACTTAATTACGCGTCAAACACGTCACAACAAAATCAAATTCGTGCATTGTTTGCAATCATATTGACCGGCTGCTCTCCCTCTTCAACACAGTTAGGGGAGAAATATAAATCCCACATGGCTTCAAATATTGTCCGTCGAATACACAAGGAAATTTCAAATATGAACATGGTTTTCACAGCAGAAGTCTACAACGAAGCGTTGATAATGATTAAAGATTTTATCTTAGAAATCACGAACAAAGTTCTCATTTAACTGGGAATGACATCACCGAATCCATCTGCTGCTGCTTCGTTCGTTATAGAATTGCGTCGTGTACCAAATTACAACACAGGTGATCTGTTATTGTATGTGCAATCAAATATTCCTAAGCTAACGTTTGAGCAAAAAACCCTTTACAATCAAATAATTCAAACTGTCAATAATGGGATTGGAGAAATCTTCTTCCTAGATGCGCCAGGAGGAACTGGTAAAACCTTCCTAATTAGATTGATTCTGGCAGCGATTCGATCCCAAAATGGCATAGTCTTAGCTCTTGCGCCGTACAGAATAGCTGCAATATTGCTACCAAGTGGAAGAACTGCTCATTTGACTTTGAAATTGTCATTGAACATGCAATTCATTGAAACTCCCACGTGCAACATTTCCAAAGCATCCGGCATGGGAAAAGTATTGCAGAAAAGCAACCTTATTGTTTGGGAAAAATGTACAATGGACTCCAAAAAATCCCTCGAGGCTCTTGATCGATCATTGCAAGATTTGTGTGGAAACATCAGACCATTTGGGAACGCATTAATATTGCTTGCCGGAGATTTCAGGAAAACATTACCTGTAATTCCTCGATCGACACCAGCGGACGAAATAAATACTTACCTGAACTGCTCTACTTTTTGGAGCCACGGAAAGACGTTAAAACTAACTATAAATGTGCGAGTCCAGCTGAAACCGATCCATCAGCTGAGATATTCTCACATGATTTTCTGGAAATTGGGAACGGAAAGGTGCCGGTTGATCTGATCTCAGGACGAGTTTCATTGCCTCATAACTTCTGCAATTTAGTGACGTCAAAAGAAGAATTGGTTGAAAAGCTATTTCCCAATATTTAAACCAACTGTAAGGACCACGATTGGTAGAGTGAACCAGTTATTCTTGCGGCCAAGAACAAAGATGTCTACGAACTTTACAATATTAATCAGTCTAACATCCAAAGCGAGGCAGTCACACACAAGTCCGTCGACATTGTTGTGGAAGCAGATTAAGCGGTTAATGATCCAACAAAATTTTTTAATTCACTCGATCTGCCAGGGACACCACCGCACGTACAGCTGCAATTGAAAACCAGCGTGCCAATTATCATGTTGCGAGATATCAACCAGACAAAACTTTGCAAAGGCACGCAGCTTGCAGTAAAATAATAATCAGCAACGTCGTAGAAGCAACATTTTTAACAGGACCTTTCAAAGGTGAAGATGTCCTCATTTCTCTCATTCCTATGATTCCAACGGATATGCCATTTCAATTTAAGAGATTGTTGATTGAAATTGTTAAGACCATTGCAGGGCGCCTGACAACTGAGTGGACACACACTTCGGATTTGTAGTCCTGAGGTTCCGGGTTCGATTCCCGGTGGAGGCTGAGACAAATGGGCAAAAAAGTTTCTTTGACCCTGATGCCCCCCTGTTACATAGCAGTATAACTCTCAGGCTAGCTGTCTATCTAACCTGGGAGTTAGACAGCTGCTACGGGCTGCTTCCTGGGGAGGATAACAAAACGGAGGACTGGTCATGGACCGGGCCACGGGGACGCTAAGCCCAGAAATCATCTCGAGATAACCTCAAGATAACCATCAACAAAACTCAGGGTCAATCTTTAGAATTGTGCGCTCTATATCAAGACACGGATTGCTTCTCACGTGGACAATTATATGTTGTGTGTTCTAGAGTCGGCAAACCAGACAATCTCTATATCTCCACAGACAATGGAACAACAAAAAGTATTGTATACCCACAAGCATTGTGACATTAAACATATAAGAAACGTGCACTTTCTCTTTTCTCTCTTTTCCATTTATCCAAACTGAGCCACAGCAATGTGTGGTGGGTACAGCTAGTAATTAAATAAAAAAAATCGAAATCTATGAAAATTCAATTTATCAATGCAATCGGAACGACTGAAATGGAATCGTAACATATTTTGTTGAGCTTGTGGTGCTTCTATGTGCAACAGATGGCGCTGTTTTTAAAAAGAAGTACGTTTTTACCTGTCATAGGTGAGGCATTTATATAGTAGGTATGTAAAAACTCGCTCCTATTCGAATGCAACGTTGTGTCAAAATTTCAAAGCAATCGGTGAAGAACTTTGGAAGATTACAGCGTGTGTTGCTCTTACGTCCAACAGACAGTGCTGTTTTTTTTAACACATGTTTTTTGCTGTCACAGATAAGGCATGTATATTGTAGGTATATAGAAACATGCACCTATTCAAATGCAACGTCATGTCAAGTTTTCAAAGCAATCGGTAAAGAGGTTTCGAAGATTTCTCTCACAAGAAAAACAGTTTAAAAAAAAAAACATGTTTTTTCCTATCACATACGTGACATCAATATAGTATGTATATAAAAACCTGCTCGGATGCGAATGGAACTTGTGTGAAAATTTCAAAGCAATCGGTGAAGAACTTTCGGAGATTAGCGATTTTGAACAAACGAACATTTCCATTTTTATTTATATAGACTTCCTTTACCAGGCCACGCATTGCTATAGCAACAGCAACTTTCCCGTCCCCCAGTCCTCCCCCCCCTATTCTCTCCTCTCCTGTCCCCCTTGTCCTCCAAACCATTCCTCTCTCTCCTATCCCCTCGTCCTCTGCACCATTTCCCCCTCCCCCTGTCCCCTCGTTCTCCCCAATATCTCACCACTCCACTGTCCCCTCATCATCCCAACTATTTCCCACTCCATTATCCCCTCGTCTTCCCAACCATTCCCCCCTCCTCCCCTTCCCCTTGTCCTCCCCACCATTCCCTACTCCACCGTCCCCTCGTCCTCCCCACCATCTCCCACTCCCCCGTCCCCCCTCCCCTGTCTTCTCTTCCTCCTTACAATCCCCCCCCCCACTCCACTGTTCCCTTGTCCTCCCCCCCCCCCGATTCTCCATTCCTCGCCCCCACCATCCCCAACTCCCCTGTTTCATTGTCCTCCCAACCATTTCGCCCTCCCCATTCCCCTCATCCTCCTCCACTCCCGTCCCCTCATCTTTCCCTCCATTCATAACTCCCTCGTCTGATGCATTTCCAAATGATCTAATGTTCCCATTAGAAAATTGGGACCATCAAATGATCTGATGTTCCCATCAACGAAAAATAAGAAAAACAGAAGAACGAATTAAAAACAATGAAAAATAAAAAATAAATTAAACTCAAGAAATGAACGATATGGTAAACAACACAGCTCAATTCCAATGCAATGTCATACGAAATAATTGAATCGAAATGAAAAGAAATCCAAATCAAAGAAAATTCAATGTATCAATGCAATCAGAAACACTGAAATGGAATCATAACGTATAGAGTATAGTGTGTGTGTTGCTCCTATGTGCAAGAGATTTTTCTGTTTTTTAAAAAAGCATGGTTTAACCTGTTACAGGTGTGGCATCTTTACTTATTCTCACGAAATGATCGGTATGGTAAACAATACAGCTCAATTCCAACTCAATGTCACAAAATATTTAAATAGAAATAAAAATATATCGAAATCTGTGAAAATTCAATTTATCAATGCAATCAGAAAGACTGAAATGAAATCGTAACATATTCTGTTGAGCTTGTGGTGCTTTTATGTGCAACGGATGGCACTGTTTTTAAAAAGAAGCACTTTTTTCCTGTTATAGGTGAGGCATTTATATAGTAGGTATATAAAAACTCGCGCCTATTCGAATGCAACGTTGTGCCAAAATCTCAAAGCAATCGGTAAAGAGGTTTCGAAGATTTCCCTCACATGAAAAACACATGAAAAATACAGTTCTTCAAAAAAACATGTTTTTTTTACGGTCACAGATGGGACAAGGGACAATTATGAAGTTGTGGATCTGGGGTCCACAACTTCATAATTGTCTGTGTCTGGGGTCCTGGAAAAGATTCAGGCACTATAATATTTATAAACTTACTGAAATATGAGGCATTACCTCACCCTGTATCCGACAGACTGACTTATTGGATATATTAAAGTTATACAAGCATACAATTGGCCAATTAATACACTAAATAACATTCTATATACTTCTCTGAATGCCGGGTGCCTGTCTGACAATTGTGCCAGACTGGATAACTCCGCTTGTAGAGTTTAGGGCACGATATTTTATGTCACAGCTTTGCTATATAATGTTCTAGTAGCATTGCTAATTGATTATGTCCTTAATTGCGATTGCAATAAGCTAAGAGAGATGATTATGGTGGAGATGGCATCACACTGGGTGAGTGACCTCCACACTATAGTCTTATATAGATAATGTTCTAGGATTTTCCTTGTTGGTATAGTGTCCAGGTACTCCCCCAGTTTTAGAGAATAATCACTGGTGATAATGATTATTGAATAAGGTGTTCTAAGCTAATTTATGTTCTATAAGCACCGTCTTACATGTTCATTGTTTGTAAACACATGCCTTCTGGCCGCGGGCCGTGGTGGGCACTTCTCTCCCAGACATCGCCCCCCACCCCCCATGCTCCCTGAGCAAGGTAGCCTTCAATGAATATTGATTGACATATTTTTACTGTCTAGACATATGATTAAGATGTGACTTTAATATAATTATATATAAGATTTAAAGATTATAAGTAGTACTGGATAGTACTATTGAATTTTATTAAGGATTTGATTTAACCTCTGCCGGAAATCGATTCAATTGTTCCAATAGTTTTATAATTAAGAAATCCTTCTAGAAGCTTCTGGATCCCTGAAAAACCATGCACAAAGTCACGTAGGCAACCAAGGGCCTTATGGTCGGATGTGATCATAGTCATTGTCATGTAGGATCTAGATGTAGAATGAATCTGTAGTGATTCTGATATGATTTTGATATTGATTTAGATATGATTTAGAAAAAATATTTTTCTTAGATAATGATATAGATATAGTGTATATATATATATATATATATATATATATATATATATATATATATATATATATATATATATATATATATAAAATATATATATATATATATATATATATATATATATATATATATATATATACATATATATATATATATATATATATACATATATATATATATATATATATATATATATATATATATATATATACATATATATATATATATATATATATATATATATATATATATATATATATATATATATATATATATATATTGTGACGGTAACGCGTTGGTGTTCGGCTGTTTCAAAAGCTAGGGGCATGGCCTCGTCACACAAAGAAACAAAAAGAGAAAATCTGGAACTTTTGTCTGTGGTAAGGTAATGGGAAGACACACAAAACACAAGTAAATTTAACAATGAAATTTTAATTACGTTAGAAAAGCAAAACATGAATAAAATTGGACATAAAAATTGTAACAGAGAAATCAATCAAACAAAATAATAAGAATAATCAGTGGCAAATGAAAGTTACGTTAATACAAGTGAGTAATAGCAAAGTAAATTATATTAGTGCAGGAATATTGGCATCAAGCTGCCACCTCCATGTTTACCTGTCCGCCAGTGTTAACCTGTCCACCCGTGTTAACCTGTACACCCATGTTAACCTGACCGCCCATGTTTACCTGTCCACCCGTGTTAACCTGTCCACCCGTGTTAACCTCTTCACCCGTGTTAACCTGTCAACCCGTGTTTACCTGTCCACCCATGTTTACCTGTCCGCCCGTGTTTACCTGTCCTACCGTGTTAACCTGTCCATCCGTGTTAACCTGTCCGCCCGTGTTAACCTGTCCGCCCGTGTTTACCTGTCCGCCCATGTTAACCTGTCCATCTGTGTTAACCTGTCCGCCCGTGTTAACCTGTCCGCCCGTGTTTACCTGTCCATCCGTGTTAACCTGTCCGCCCGTGTTTACCTGTCTGCCCGTGTTTACCTGTCCATCCGTGTTAACCTGTCCGCCCGTGTTAACCTGTCCGCCCGTGTTTACCTGTCCATCCGTGTTAACCTGTCCGCCCGTGTTTACCTGTCCATCCGTGTTAACCTGTCCGCCCGTGTTAACCTGTACATCCGTGTTAACCTGTCCGCCCGTGTTAACCTGTCCGCCAGTGTTTACCTGTCCATCCGTGTTAACCTGTCCGCCCGTGTTAACCTGTCCGCCCGCGTTTACCTGTCCATCCGTGTTAACCTGTCCGCCCGTGTTAACCTGTCCGCCCGTGTTTACCTGTCCATCCGTGTTAACCTGTGCGCCCGTGTTTACCTGTCCGCCCATGTTAACCTGTCCATCCGTGTTAACCTGTCCGCCCGTGTTTACGTATCCGCCCGTGTTTACCTGTCCATCCGTGTTAACCTGTCTGCCCGTGTTAACCTGTACACCCATGTTAATATGTCCACCCGTGTTAACCTGTCCGCCCGTGTTAACCTGTCCGCTCGTGTTAACCTGTCCGCCCGTGTTAACCTGTCCGCTCGTGTTAACCTGTCCGCCCGTGTTAACCTGTCCGCTCGTGTTAACCTGACCGCCCGTGTTAACCTGTCCGCCCGTGTTTACCTGTCCATCCGTGTTAACCTGTCCGCCCGTGTTTACCTGTCCGCCCGTGTTAACCTGTCCATCCGTGTTAACCTGTCCGCCCGTGTTTACTTGTCCGCCCGTGTTTACCTGTCCATCCGTGTTAACCTGTCCGCTCATGTTAACCTGTCCGCCCGTGTTAACCTGTCAGCTCGTGTTAACCTGTCCGCCCGTGTTTACCTGTCCATCCGTGTTAACCTGTCCGCCCGTGTTAACCTGTCCACCCGTGTTTACCTGTCCATCCGTGTTAACTTGTCCGCCCGTGTTTACTTGTCCGCCCGTGTTTACCTGTCCATCCGTGTTAACCTGTCCGCCCGTGTTAACCTGTACATCCGTGTTAACCTGTCCGCCCGTGTTAACCTGTCCGCCAGTGTTTACCTGTCCATCCGTGTTAACCTGTCCGCCCGTGTTAACCTGTCCGCCCGCGTTTACCTGTCCATCCGTGTTAACCTGTCCGCCCGTGTTAACCTGTCCGCCCGTGTTCACCTGTCCATCCGTGTTAACCTGTCCGCCCGTGTTTACCTGTCCGCCCGTGTTAACCTGTCCATCCGTGTTAACCTGTCCGCCCGTGTTTACGTATCCGCCCGTGTTTACCTGTCCATCCGTGTTAACCTGTCTGCCCGTGTTAACCTGTACACCCATGTTAATATGTCCACCCGTGTTAACCTGTCCGCCCGTGTTAACCTGTCCGCTCGTGTTAACCTGTCCGCCCGTGTTAACCTGTCCGCTCGTGTTAACCTGTCCGCCCGTGTTAACCTGTCCGTTCGTGTTAACCTGTCCGCCCGTGTTAACCTGTCCGCCCGTGTTTACCTGTCCATCCGTGTTAACCTGTCCGCCCGTGTTTACCTATCCGCCCGTGTTAACCTGTCCATCCGTGTTAACCTGTCCGCCCGTGTTTACTTGTCCGCCCGTGTTTACCTGTCCATCCGTGTTAACCTGTCCGCTCGTGTTAACCTGTCCGCCCGTGTTAACCTGTCAGCTCGTGTTAACCTGTCCGCCCATGTTTAACTGTCCATCCGTGTTAACCTGTCCGCCCGTGTTAACCTGTCCGCCCGAGTTAACCTGTCCATCCGTGTTAACCTGTCCGCCCGTGTTTACTTGTCTGCCCGTGTTTACCTGTCCATCCGTTTTAACCTGTCCGCTCGTGTTAACCTGTCCGCCCGTGTTAACCTGTCCGCTCGTGTTAACCTGCCCGCCCGTGTTAACCTGTTCGCTCCTGTTAACCTGTCCACCCGTGTTAACCTGTCCGCTCGTGTTAACCTGTCCGCCCGTGTTAACCTGTCCGCTCGTGTTAACCTGTCTGCTCGTGTTAACCTGTCCGCCCGTGTTAACCTGTCCGCCCGTGTTTACCTGTCCGCTCGTGTTAACCTGTCCGCTCGTGTTAACCTGTCCGCCCGTGTTAACCTGTCCGCTCGTGTTAACCTGTCCGCCCATGTTAACCTGTCCGCTCGTGTTAACCTGTCCGCTCGTGTTAACCTGTCCGCCCGTCTTAACCTGTCCGCCCGTGTTTACCTGTCCGCTCGTGTTAACCTGTCCGCTCGTGTTAACCTGTCCGCCCGTAATAACCTGTCCGCTCGTGTTAACCTGTCCGCATGTGTTAACCCGTCCGCTCGTGTTAACCTGTCCGCCCGTGTTAACCTGTCCGCTCGTGTTAACCTGTCCGCTCGTGTTAGCCTGTCCGCCCGTGTTAACCTGTCCGCCCGTGTTAACCTGTCCGCTTGTGTTAACCTGTCCGCCCGTGTTAACCTGTCCGCTCGTGTTAACCTGTCCGCTCGTGTTAACCTGTCCGCCCGTGTTAACCTGTCCGCCCGTGTTAACCTGTCCACCCGTGTTAACCTGTCCGCCCGTGTTAGCCTGTCCGCCCGTGTTAACCTGTCCGCCCGTGTTAGCCTCTCCGCCCGTGTTAACCTGTCCGCTCATGTTAGCCTGTCCGCTCGTGTTAACCTGTCCGCTCGTGTTAACCTGTCCGCCCGTGTTAGCCTGTCCGCCCGTGTTAACCTGTCCGCCCGTGTTAACCTGTCCACCCGTGTTAACCTGTCCGCCCGTGTTAACCTGTCCGCCCGTGTTAACCTGTCCACCCGTGTTAACCTGTCCGCCCGTGTTAGCCTGTCCGCCCGTGTTAACCTGTCCGCCCGTGTTAGCCTGTCCGCCCGTGTTAACCTGTCCGCTCATGTTAGCCTGTCCGCTCGTGTTAACCTGTCCGCTCGTGTTAACCTGTCCGCCCGTGTTAACCTGTCCACCCGTGTTAACCTGTCCGCCCGTGTTAGCCTGTCCGCCCGTGTTAACCTGTCCGCCCGTGTTAGCCTGTCCGCCCGTGTTAACCTGTCCGCTCATGTTAACCTGTCCGCCCGTGTTAACCTGTCCGCTCGTGTTAACCTGTCCGCTCGTGTTAACCTGTCCGCCCGTGTTAGCCTGTCCGCCCGTGTTAACCTGTCCGCTCGTGTTAACCTGTCCGCCCGTGTTAGCCTGTCCGCCCGTGTTAACCTGTCCGCTCATGTTAGCCTGTCCGCTCGTGTTAACCTGTCCGCTCGTGTTAACCTGTCCGCCCGTGTTAGTCTGTCCGCCCGTGTTAACCTGTCCGCCCGTGTTAACCTGTCCGCCCGTGTTAACCTGTCCGCCCGTGTTAGCCTGTCCGCCCGTATTAACCTGTCCGCTCGTGTTAGCCTGTCCGCTCGTGTTAACCTGTCCGCTCGTGTTAACCTGTCCGCCCGTGTTAGCCTGTCCGCCCGTGTTAACCTGTCCGCCCGTGTTAATTAGCCTGTCCGCCCGTGTTAGCCTGTCCGCCCGTGTTAACCTGTCCGCCCGTATTAACCTATCCGGTCGTGTTAACCTGTCCGCTCGTGTTAACCTGTCCGTCCGTGTTAGCTTGTCCGCCCGTGTTAACCTGTCCGCCCGTGTTAGCCTGTCCGTCCGTGTTAACCTGTCCGCCCGTGTTAGCCTGTCCGCCCGTGTTAGCCTCTCCGCCTGTGTTAACCTGTCCGCCCGTGGTAGCCTGTCCGCCCGCGTTAACCTGTCCGCCCGTGTTAGCCTGTCCGCCCGTGTTAGCCTGTCCGCCTGTGTTAACCTGTCCGCCCGTGGTAGCCTGTCCGCCCGTGTTAACCTGTCCGCCCGTGTTTACTTGTCCGCCCGTGTTTACCTGTCCATCCGTGTTAACCTGTCCGCTCGTGTTAACCTGTCCGCCCGTGTTAACCTGTCCGCTCGTGTTAACCTGTCCGCCCGTGTTAACCTGTTCGCTCGTGTTAACCTGTCCGCCCTTGTTAACCTGTCCGCTCGTGTTAACCTGCCCGCCCGTGTTAACCTGTCCGCTCGTGTTAACCTGTCCGCTCGTGTTAACTTGTCCGCCCGTGTTAACCTGTCCGCCCGTGTTTACCTGTCCGCTCGTGTTAACCTGTCCGCTCGTGTTAACCTGTCCGCCCGTGTTAACCTGTCCGCTCGTGTTAACCTGTCCGCCCGTGTTAACCTGTCCGCTCGTGTTAACCTGTCCGCCCGTGTTAACCTGTCCGCTCGTGTTAACCTGTCCGCCCGTGTTAACCTGTCCGCTCGTGTTAACCTGTCCGCTCGTGTTAACCTGTCCGCCCGTGTTAACCTGTCCGCCCGTGTTTACCTGTCCGCTCGTGTTAACCTGTCCGCTCGTGTTAACCTGTCCGCCCGTAATAACCTGTCCGCTCGTGTTAACCTGTCCGCATGTGTTTACCTGTCCGCTCGTGTTAACCTGTCCGCCCGTGTTAACCTGTCCGCTCGTGTTAACCTGTCCGCTCGTGTTAGCCTGTCCGCCCGTGTTAACCTGTCCGCCCGTGTTAACCTGTCCGCTCGTGTTAACCTGTCCGCCCGTGTTAACCTGTCCGCTCGTGTTAACTTGTCCGCTCGTGTTAGCCTGTCCGCCCGTGTTAACCTGTCCGCCCGTGTTAACCTGTCCACCCGTGTTAACCTGTCCGCCCGTGTTAACCTGTCCGCTCATGTTAGCCTGTCCGCTCGTGTTAACCTATCCGCTCGTGTTAACCTGTCCGCCCGTGTTAGCCTGTCCGTCCGTGTTAACCTGTCCCCTCGTGATAGCCTGTCCGGTCGTGTTAACCTGTCCGCTCGTGTTAACCTGTCCGCCCGTGTTAGCCTGTCCGCCCGTGTTAACCTGTCCGCCCGTGTTAGCCTGTCCGCCCGTGTTAGCCTGTCCGCCCGTGTTAACCTGTCCGCCCGTATTAACCTATCCGGCCGTGTTAGCCTGTCCGCTCGTGTTAACCTGTCCGTCCGTGTTAGCTTGTCCGCCCGTGTTAACCTGTCCGCCCGTGTTAGCCTGTCCGTCCGTGTTAACCTGTCTGCCCGTGTTAACCTGTCCGCTCGTGTTAACCTGTCCGCTCGTGCTAACCTGTTCGCCCGTGTTAACCTGTCCGCCCGTGTTAACCTGTCCGCCCGTGTTAGCCTGTCCGCCCGTGTTAGCCTGTCCGCCCGTGTTAACCTGTCCGCCCGTATTAACCTATCCGGTCGTGTTAGCCTGTTAGCTCGTGTTAACCTGTCCGTCCGTGTTAGCTTGTCCGCCCGTGTTAACCTGTCCGCCCGTGTTAGCCTGTCCGTCCGTGTTAACCTGTCCGCCCGTGTTAGCCTGTCCGCCCGTGTTAGCCTGTCCGCCTGTGTTAACCTGTCCGCCCGTGGTAGCCTGTCCGCCCGTGTTAACCTGTCCGCCCGTGTTAGCCTGTCCGCCCGAGTTAGCCTGTCCGCCCGTGTTAACTTGTCCGCCCGTGTTAGCCTGTTCGCCCGTGTTAACCTGTCCGGCCGTGTTAACCTGTCCGCCCGTGTTAACCTGTCCGCTCGTGTTAACCTGTCCGCTCGTGCTAACCTGTCCGCCCGTGTTAACCTGTCCGCCCGTGTTAACCTGTCCGCCTGTGTTAACCTGCCCGCCCGTGTTAACCTGTCCGCTCGTGTTAACCTGTCCGCCCGTTTTAACCTGTCAGCTTGTGTTAACCTGTCCGCTCGTGTTAACCTGTCAGCCCGTGTTAACCTGTCCGCCCGTGTTAACTTGTCCGCCAGTGTTATCCTGTTCGCCCGTGTTAACCTGTCCGGCCGTGTTAACCTGTCCGCCCGTGTTAACCTGTCCGCTCGTGTTAACCTGTCCGCTCGTGTTAACCTGTCCGCCCGTGTTAGCCTGTCCGCCCGTGTTAACCTGTCCGCCCGTGTTAGCCTGTCCGCCCGTGTTAGCCTGTCCGCCCGTGTTAACCTGTCCGCCCGTATTAACCTATCCGGTCGTGTTAGCCTGTCCGCTCGTGTTAACCTGTCCGCCCGTGTTAGCTTGTCCGCCCGTGTTAACCTGTCCGCCCATGTTAGCCTGTCCGTCCGTGTTAACCTGTTCGCCCGTGTTAGCCTGTCCGCCCGTGTTAGCCTGTCTGCCCGTGTTAACCTGTCCGCCCGTATTAACCTATCCGGTCGTGTTAGCCTGTCCGCTCGTGTTAACCTGTCCGTCCGTGTTAGATTGTCCGCCCGTGTTAACCTGTCCGCCCGTGTTAGCCTGTCCGTCCGTGTTAACCTGTCCGCCCGTGTTAGCCTGTCCGCCCGTGTTAACCTGTCCGCTCGTGTTAACCTGTCCGCTCGTGCTAACCTGTCCGCCCGTGTTAACCTGTCCGCCCGTGTTAACCTGTCCGCCTGTGTTAACCTGCCCGCCCGTGTTAACCTGTCCGCTCGTGTTAACCTGTCCGCCCGTTTTAACCTGTCCGCTTGTGTTAACCTGTCCGCTCGTGTTAACCTGTCCGCCCGTGTTAACCTGTCCGTCCGTGTTTACCTGTCCGCTCGTGTTAACCTGTCCGCCCGTGTTAACCTGTCCGCCTGTGTTAACCTGCCCGCCCGTGTTAACCTGTCCGCTCGTGTTAACCTGTCCGCCCGTTTTAACCTGTCCGCTTGTGTTAACCTGTCCGCTCGTGTTAACCTGTCCGCTCGTGTTAGCCTGTCCACCCGTGTTTACCTGTCCGCCCGTGTTTACCTGTCCATCCGTGTTAACCTGTCCGCCCGTGTTAACCTGTCCGCCCGTGTTTACCTGTCCATCCGTGTTAACCTGTCCGCCGGGTTTACTTGTCCTCCCGTGTTTACCTGTCCATCCGTGTTAACCTGTCCGCCCGTGTTAACCTGTACATCCGTGTTAACCTGTCCGCCCGTGTTAACCTGTCCGCCAGTGTTTACCTGTCCATCCGTGTTAACCTGTCCGCCCGTGTTAACCTGTCCGCCCGCGTTTACCTGTCCATCCGTGTTAACCTGTCCGCCTGTGTTAACCTGCACGCCCGTGTTAACCTGTCCGCTCGTGTTAACCTGTCCGCCCGTTTTAACCTGTCCGCTTGTGTTAACCTGTCCGCTCGTGTTAACCTGTCCGCTCGTGTTAGCCTGTCCGCCCGTGTTTACCTGTCCGCCCGTGTTTACCTGTCCATCCGTGTTAACCTGTCCGCCCGTGTTAACCTGTCCGCCCGTGTTTACCTGTCTATCCGTGTTAACCTGTCCGCCCGTGTTTACTTGTCCGCCCGTGTTTACCTGTCCATCCGTGTTAACCTGTCCGCCCGTGTTAACCTGTACATCCGTGTTAACCTGTCCGCCCGTGTTAACCTGTCCACCAGTGTTTACCTGTCCATCCGTGTTAACCTGTCCGCCCGTGTTAACCTGTCCGCCCGCGTTTACCTGTCCATCCGTGTTAACCTGTCCGCCCGTGTTAACCTGTCCGCCCGTGTTTACCTGTCCATCCGTGTTAACCTGTCCGCCCGTGTTTACCTGTTCGCCCGTGTTAACCTGTCCATCCGTGTTAACCTGTCCGCCCGTGTTTACGTATCCGCCCGTGTTTACCTGTCCATCCGTGTTAACCTGTCTGCCCGTGTTAACCTGTACACCCATGTTAATATGTCCACCCGTGTTAACCTGTCCGCCCGTGTTAGCCTGTCCGCTCGTGTTAACCTGTCCGCCCGTGTTAGCCTGTCCGCCCGTGTTAACCTGTCCGCTCATGTTAGCCTGTCCGCTCGTGTTAACCTGTCCGCTCGTGTTAACCTGTCCGCCCGTGTTAGCCTGTCCGCCCGTGTTAACCTGTCCGCCCGTGTTAACCTGTCCACCCGTGTTAACCTGTCCGCCCGTGTTAACCTGTCCGCCCGTGTTAACCTGTCCACCCGTGTTAACCTGTCCGCCCGTGTTAGCCTGTCCGCCCGTGTTAACCTGTCCGCCCGTGTTAGCTTGTCCGCCCGTGTTAACCTGTCCGCTCATGTTAGCCTGTCCGCTCGTGTTAACCTGTCCGCTCGTGTTAACCTGTCCGCCTGTGTTAGCCTGTCCGCCCGTGTTAACCTGTCCGCCCGTGTTAACCTGTCCAAGCGTGTTAACCTGTCCGCCCGTGTTAGCCTGTCCGCCCGTGTTAACCTGTCCGCCCGTGTTAGCCTGTCCGCCCGTGTTAACCTGTCCGCTCATGTTAGCCTGTCCGCTCGTGTTAACCTGTCCGCTCGTGTTAACCTGTCCGCCCGTGTTAGCCTGTCCGCCCGTGTTAACCTGTCCGCTCGTGTTAACCTGTCCCCCCGTGTTAGCCTGTCCGCCCGTGTTAACCTGTCCGCTCATGTTAGCCTGTCCGCTCGTGTTAACCTGTCCGGTCGTGTTAACCTGTCCGCCCGTGTTAGTCTGTCCGCCCGTGTTAACCTGTCCGCCCGTGTTAACCTGTCCGCCCGTGTTAACCTGTCCGCCCGTGTTAGCCTGTCCGCCCGTGTTAACCTGTCCGCTCGTGTTAGCCTGTCCGCTCGTGTTAACCTGTGCGCTCGTGTTAACCTGTCCGCCCGTGTTAGCCTGTCCGCCCGTGTTAACCTGTCCGCCCGTGTTAGCCTGTCCGGTCGTGTTAGCCTGTCCGCCCGTGTTAACCTGTCCGCCCGTGTTAATTAGCCTGTCCGCCCGTGTTAGCCTGTCCGCCCGTGTTAACCTGTCCGCCCGTATTAACCTATCAGGTCGTGTTAACCTGTCCGCTCGTGTTAACCTGTCCGTCCGTGTTAGCTTGTCCGCCCGTGTTAACCTGTCCGCCCGTGTTAGCCTGTCCGTCCGTGTTAACCTGTCCGCCCGTGTTAGCCTGTCCGCCCGTGTTAGCCTGTCCGCCTGTGTTAACCTGTCCGCCCGTGGAAGCCTGTCCGCCCGCGTTAACCTGTCCGCCCGTGTTAGCCTGTCCGCCCGTGTTAGCCTGTCCGCCTGTGTTAACCTGTCCGCCCGTGGTAGCCTGTCCGCCCGTGTTAACCTGTCCGCCCGTGTTTACTTGTCCGCCCGTGTTTACCTGTCCATCCGTGTTAACTTGTCCGCTCGTGTTAACCTGTCCGCCCGTGTTAACCTGTCCGCTCGTGTTAACCTGTCCACCCGTGTTAACCTGTTCGCTCGTGTTAACCTGTGCGCCCGTGTTAACATGTCCGCTCGTGTTAACCTGCCCGCCCGTGTTAACCTGTCCGCTCGTGTTAACCTGTCCGCTCGTGTTAACTTGTCCGCCCGTGTTAACCTGTCCGCCCGTGTTTACCTGTCCGCTCGTGTTAACCTGTCCGCCTGTGTTAACCTGTCCGCTCGTGTTAACCTGTCCGCCCGTGTTAACCTGTCCGCTCGTGTTAACCTGTCCGCCCGTGTTAACCTGTCCGCTCGTGTTAACCTGTCCGCCCGTGTTAACCTGTCCGCTCGTGTTAACCTGTCCGCTCGTGTTAACTTGTCCGCCCGTGTTAACCTGTCCGCCCGTGTTTACCTGTCCGCTCGTGTTAACCTGTCCGCTCGTGTTAACCTGTCCGCCCGTAATAACCTGTCCGCTCGTGTTAACCTGTCCGCATGTGTTTACCTGTCCGCTCGTGTTAACCTGTCCGCCCGTGTTAACCTGTCCGCTCGTGTTAACCTGTCCGCTCGTGTTAGCCTGTCCGCCCGTGTTAACCTGTCCGCCCGTGTTAACCTGTCCGCTCGTGTTAACCTGTCCGCCCGTGTTAACCTGTCTGCTCGTGTTAACTTGTCCGCTCGTGTTAGCCTGTCCGCCCGTGTTAACCTGTCCGCCCGTGTTAACCTGTCCACCCGTGTTAACCTGTCCGCCCGTGTTAACCTGTCCGCTCATGTTAGCCTGTCCGCTCGTGTTAACCTATCCGCCCGTGTTAACCTGTCCGCCCGTGTTAGCCTGTCCGTCCGTGTTAACCTGTCCCCTCGTGATAGCCTGTCCGCTCGTGTTAACCTGTCCGCTCGTGTTAACCTGTCCGCCCGTGTTAGCCTGTCCGCCCGTGTTAACCTGTCCGCCCGTGTTAGCCTGTCCGCCCGTGTTAGCCTGTCCGCCCGTGTTAACCTGTCCGCCCGTATTAACCTATCCGGTCGTGTTAGCCTGTCCGCTCGTGTTAACCTGTCCGTCCGTGTTAGCTTGTCCGCCCGTGTTAACCTGTCCGCCCGTGTTAGCCTGTCCGTCCGTGTTAACCTGTCTGCCCGTGTTAACCTGTCCGCTCGTGTTAACCTGTCCGCTCGTGCTAACCTGTCCGCCCGTGTTAACCTGTCCGCCCGTGTTAACCTGTCCGCCCGTGTTAGCCTGTCCGCCCGTGTTAGCCTGTCCGCCCGTGTTAACCTGTCCGCCCGTATTAACCTATCCGGTCGTGTTAGCCTGTCCGCTCGTGTTAACCTGTCCGTCCGTGTTAGCTTGTCCGCCCGTGTTAACCTGTCCGCCCGTGTTAGCCTGTCCGTCCGTGTTAACCTGTCCGCCCGTGTTAGCCTGTCCGCCCGTGTTAGCCTGTCCGCCCGTGTTAACCTGTCCGCCCGTGTTAGCCTGTCCGCCCGTGTTAGCCTGTCCGCCCGTGTTAACTTGTCCGCCCGTGTTAGCCTGTTCGCCCGTGTTAACCTGTCCGGCCGTGTTAACCTGTCCGCCCGTGTTAACCTGTCCGCTCGTGTTAACCTGTCCGCTCGTGCTAACCTGTCCGCCCGTGTTAACCTGTCCGCCCGTGTTAACCTGTCCACCTGTGTTAACCTGCCCGCCCGTGTTAACCTGTCCGCTCGTGTTAACCTGTCCGCCCGTTTTAACCTGTCCGCTTGTGTTAACCTGTCCGCTCGTGTTAACCTGTCCGCCCGTGTTAACCTGTCCGCCCGTGTTAACTTGTCCGCCCGTGTTATCCTGTTCGCCCGTCTTAACCTGTCCGCCCGTGTTAACCTGTCCGCCCGTGTTAACCTGTCCGCTTGTGTTAACCTGTCCGCTCGTGTTAACCTGTCCGCCCGTGTTAGCCTGTCCGCCCGTGTTAACCTGTCCGCCCGTGTTAGCCTGTCCGCCCGTGTTAGCCTGTCCGCCCGTGTTAACCTGTCCGCCTGTATTAACCTATCCGGTCGTGTTAGCCTGTCCGCTCGTGTTAACCTGTCCGTCCGTGTTAGCTTGTCCGCCCGTGTTAACCTGTCCGCCCGTGTTAGCCTGTCCGTCCGTGTTAACCTGTCCGCTCGTGTTAACCTGTCCGCTCGTGCTAACCTGTCCGCCCGTGTTAACCTGTCCGCCCGTGTTAACCTGTCCGCCTGTGTTAACCTGCCCGCCCGTGTTAACCTGTCCGCTCGTGTTAACCTGTCCGCCCGTTTTAACCTGTCCGCTTGTGTTAACCTGTCCGCTCGTGTTAACCTGTCCGCCCGTGTTAACCTGTCCGTCCGTGTTTACCTGTCCGCTCGTGTTAACCTGTCCGCCCGTGTTAACCTGTCCGCCTTTGTTAACCTGCCCGCCCGTGTTAACCTGTCCGCTCGTGTTAACCTGTCTGCCCGTTTTAACCTGTCCGCTTGTGTTAACCTGTCCGCTCGTGTTAACCTGTCCGCTCGTGTTAGCCTGTGTTAACCTGTCCGCCCGTGTTAACCTGTCCGCTCGTGTTAACCTGTCCGCTCGTGTTAGCCTGTCCGCCCGTGTTTACCTGTCCATCCGTGTTAACCTGTCCGCCCGTGTTAACCTGTCCACCCGTGTTAGCCTGTCCGCCCGTGTTAATCTGTCCGCCCGTGTTAGCCTGTCCGCCCGTGTTAACCTGTCCACCCGTGTTAACCTGTCCGCCCGTGTTAGCCTGTCCGCCCGTGTTAGCCTGTCCGCCCGTGTTAACCTGTCCGCCCGTGTTAGCCTGTCCGCCCGTGTTAACCTGTCCGCCCGTGTTAGCCTGTCCGCCCGTGTTAACCTGTCCGCCCGTGTTAACCTGTCCGCTCGTGTTAACCTGTCCGCCCGTGTTAACCTGTCCGCTCGTGTTAACTTGTCCGCTCGTGTTAGCCTGTCCGCCCGTGTTAACCTGTCCGCCCGTGTTAACCTGTCCACCCGTGTTAACCTGTCCGCCCGTGTTAACCTGTCCGCTCATGTTAGCCTGTCCGCTCGTGTTAACCTATCCGCTCGTGTTAACCTGTCCGCCCGTGTTAGCCTGTCCGTCCGTGTTAACCTGTCCCCTCGTGATAGCCTGTCCGGTCGTGTTAACCTGTCCGCTCGTGTTAACCTGTCCGCCCGTGTTAGCCTGTCCGCCCGTGTTAACCTGTCCGCCCGTGTTAGCCTGTCCGCCCGTGTTAGCCTGTCCGCCCGTGTTAACCTGTCCGCCCGTATTAACCTATCCGGCCGTGTTAGCCTGTCCGCTCGTGTTAACCTGTCCGTCCGTGTTAGCTTGTCCGCCCGTGTTAACCTGTCCGCCCGTGTTAGCCTGTCCGTCCGTGTTAACCTGTCTGCCCGTGTTAACCTGTCCGCTCGTGTTAACCTGTCCGCTCGTGCTAACCTGTCCGCCCGTGTTAACCTGTCCGCCCGTGTTAACCTGTCCGCCCGTGTTAGCCTGTCCGCCCGTGTTAGCCTGTCCGCCCGTGTTAACCTGTCCGCCCGTATTAACCTATCCGGTCGTGTTAGCCTGTTAGCTCGTGTTAACCTGTCCGTCCGTGTTAGCTTGTCCGCCCGTGTTAACCTGTCCGCCCGTGTTAGCCTGTCCGTCCGTGTTAACCTGTCCGCCCGTGTTAGCCTGTCCGCCCGTGTTAGCCTGTCCGCCTGTGTTAACCTGTCCGCCCGTGGTAGCCTGTCCGCCCGTGTTAACCTGTCCGCCCGTGTTAGCCTGTCCGCCCGTGTTAGCCTGTCCGCCCGTGTTAACTTGTCCGCCCGTGTTAGCCTGTTCGCCCGTGTTAACCTGTCCGGCCGTGTTAACCTGTCCGCCCGTGTTAACCTGTCCGCTCGTGTTAACCTGTCCGCTCGTGCTAACCTGTCCGCCCGTGTTAACCTGTCCGCCCGTGTTAACCTGTCCGCCTGTGTTAACCTGCCCGCCCGTGTTAACCTGTCCGCTCGTGTTAACCTGTCCGCCCGTTTTAACCTGTCAGCTTGTGTTAACCTGTCCGCTCGTGTTAACCTGTCAGCCCGTGTTAACCTGTCCGCCCGTGTTAACTTGTCCGCCAGTGTTATCCTGTTCGCCCGTGTTAACCTGTCCGGCCGTGTTAACCTGTCCGCCCGTGTTAACCTGTCCGCTCGTGTTAACCTGTCCGCTCGTGTTAACCTGTCCGCCCGTGTTAGCCTGTCCGCCCGTGTTAACCTGTCCGCCCGTGTTAGCCTGTCCGCCCGTGTTAGCCTGTCCGCCCGTGTTAACCTGTCCGCCCGTATTAACCTATCCGGTCGTGTTAGCCTGTCCGCTCGTGTTAACCTGTCCGCCCGTGTTAGCTTGTCCGCCCGTGTTAACCTGTCCGCCCATGTTAGCCTGTCCGTCCGTGTTAACCTGTTCGCCCGTGTTAGCCTGTCCGCCCGTGTTAGCCTGTCTGCCCGTGTTAACCTGTCCGCCCGTATTAACCTATCCGGTCGTGTTAGCCTGTCCGCTCGTGTTAACCTGTCCGTCCGTGTTAGATTGTCCGCCCGTGTTAACCTGTCCGCCCGTGTTAGCCTGTCCGTCCGTGTTAACCTGTCCGCCCGTGTTAGCCTGTCCGCCCGTGTTAACCTGTCCGCTCGTGTTAACCTGTCCGCTCGTGCTAACCTGTCCGCCCGTGTTAACCTGTCCGCCCGTGTTAACCTGTCCGCCTGTGTTAACCTGCCCGCCCGTGTTAACCTGTCCGCTCGTGTTAACCTGTCCGCCCGTTTTAACCTGTCCGCTTGTGTTAACCTGTCCGCTCGTGTTAACCTGTCCGCCCGTGTTAACCTGTCCGTCCGTGTTTACCTGTCCGCTCGTGTTAACCTGTCCGCCCGTGTTAACCTGTCCGCCTGTGTTAACCTGCCCGCCCGTGTTAACCTGTCCGCTCGTGTTAACCTGTCCGCCCGTTTTAACCTGTCCGCTTGTGTTAACCTGTCCGCTCGTGTTAACCTGTCCGCTCGTGTTAGCCTGTCCACCCGTGTTTACCTGTCCGCCCGTGTTTACCTGTCCATCCGTGTTAACCTGTCCGCCCGTGTTAACCTGTCCGCCCGTGTTTACCTGTCCATCCGTGTTAACCTGTCCGCCGGGTTTACTTGTCCTCCCGTGTTTACCTGTCCATCCGTGTTAACCTGTCCGCCCGTGTTAACCTGTACATCCGTGTTAACCTGTCCGCCCGTGTTAACCTGTCCGCCAGTGTTTACCTGTCCATCCGTGTTAACCTGTCCGCCCGTGTTAACCTGTCCGCCCGCGTTTACCTGTCCATCCGTGTTAACCTGTCCGCCTGTGTTAACCTGCACGCCCGTGTTAACCTGTCCGCTCGTGTTAACCTGTCCGCCCGTTTTAACCTGTCCGCTTGTGTTAACCTGTCCGCTCGTGTTAACCTGTCCGCTCGTGTTAGCCTGTCCGCCCGTGTTAACCTGTCCGCCCGTGTTAACCTGTCCGCTCGTGTTAACCTGTCCGCCCGTGTTAACCTGTCCGCTCGTGTTAACCTGTCCGCCCGTGTTAACCTGTCCGCTCGTGTTAACCTGTCCGCCCGTGTTAACCTGTCCGCTCGTGTTAACCTGTCCGCTCGTGTTAACTTGTCCGCCCGTGTTAACCTGTCCGCCCGTGTTTACCTGTCCGCTCGTGTTAACCTGTCCGCTCGTGTTAACCTGTCCGCCCGTAATAACCTGTCCGCTCGTGTTAACCTGTCCGCATGTGTTTACCTGTCCGCTCGTGTTAACCTGTCCGCCCGTGTTAACCTGTCCGCTCGTGTTAACCTGTCCGCTCGTGTTAGCCTGTCCGCCCGTGTTAACCTGTCCGCCCGTGTTAACCTGTCCGCTCGTGTTAACCTGTCCGCCCGTGTTAACCTGTCTGCTCGTGTTAACTTGTCCGCTCGTGTTAGCCTGTCCGCCCGTGTTAACCTGTCCGCCCGTGTTAACCTGTCCACCCGTGTTAACCTGTCCGCCCGTGTTAACCTGTCCGCTCATGTTAGCCTGTCCGCTCGTGTTAACCTATCCGCCCGTGTTAACCTGTCCGCCCGTGTTAGCCTGTCCGTCCGTGTTAACCTGTCCCCTCGTGATAGCCTGTCCGCTCGTGTTAACCTGTCCGCTCGTGTTAACCTGTCCGCCCGTGTTAGCCTGTCCGCCCGTGTTAACCTGTCCGCCCGTGTTAGCCTGTCCGCCCGTGTTAGCCTGTCCGCCCGTGTTAACCTGTCCGCCCGTATTAACCTATCCGGTCGTGTTAGCCTGTCCGCTCGTGTTAACCTGTCCGTCCGTGTTAGCTTGTCCGCCCGTGTTAACCTGTCCGCCCGTGTTAGCCTGTCCGTCCGTGTTAACCTGTCTGCCCGTGTTAACCTGTCCGCTCGTGTTAACCTGTCCGCTCGTGCTAACCTGTCCGCCCGTGTTAACCTGTCCGCCCGTGTTAACCTGTCCGCCCGTGTTAGCCTGTCCGCCCGTGTTAGCCTGTCCGCCCGTGTTAACCTGTCCGCCCGTATTAACCTATCCGGTCGTGTTAGCCTGTCCGCTCGTGTTAACCTGTCCGTCCGTGTTAGCTTGTCCGCCCGTGTTAACCTGTCCGCCCGTGTTAGCCTGTCCGTCCGTGTTAACCTGTCCGCCCGTGTTAGCCTGTCCGCCCGTGTTAGCCTGTCCGCCCGTGTTAACCTGTCCGCCCGTGTTAGCCTGTCCGCCCGTGTTAGCCTGTCCGCCCGTGTTAACTTGTCCGCCCGTGTTAGCCTGTTCGCCCGTGTTAACCTGTCCGGCCGTGTTAACCTGTCCGCCCGTGTTAACCTGTCCGCTCGTGTTAACCTGTCCGCTCGTGCTAACCTGTCCGCCCGTGTTAACCTGTCCGCCCGTGTTAACCTGTCCGCCTGTGTTAACCTGCCCGCCCGTGTTAACCTGTCCGCTCGTGTTAACCTGTCCGCCCGTTTTAACCTGTCCGCTTGTGTTAACCTGTCCGCTCGTGTTAACCTGTCCGCCCGTGTTAACCTGTCCGCCCGTGTTAACTTGTCCGCCCGTGTTATCCTGTTCGCCCGTCTTAACCTGTCCGCCCGTGTTAACCTGTCCGCCCGTGTTAACCTGTCCGCTTGTGTTAACCTGTCCGCTCGTGTTAACCTGTCCGCCCGTGTTAGCCTGTCCGCCCGTGTTAACCTGTCCGCCCGTGTTAGCCTGTCCGCCCGTGTTAGCCTGTCCGCCCGTGTTAACCTGTCCGCCTGTATTAACCTATCCGGTCGTGTTAGCCTGTCCGCTCGTGTTAACCTGTCCGTCCGTGTTAGCTTGTCCGCCCGTGTTAACCTGTCCGCCCGTGTTAGCCTGTCCGTCCGTGTTAACCTGTCCGCTCGTGTTAACCTGTCCGCTCGTGCTAACCTGTCCGCCCGTGTTAACCTGTCCGCCCGTGTTAACCTGTCCGCCTGTGTTAACCTGCCCGCCCGTGTTAACCTGTCCGCTCGTGTTAACCTGTCCGCCCGTTTTAACCTGTCCGCTTGTGTTAACCTGTCCGCTCGTGTTAACCTGTCCGCCCGTGTTAACCTGTCCGTCCGTGTTTACCTGTCCGCTCGTGTTAACCTGTCCGCCCGTGTTAACCTGTCCGCCTTTGTTAACCTGCCCGCCCGTGTTAACCTGTCCGCTCGTGTTAACCTGTCTGCCCGTTTTAACCTGTCCGCTTGTGTTAACCTGTCCGCTCGTGTTAACCTGTCCGCTCGTGTTAGCCTGTGTTAACCTGTCCGCCCGTGTTAACCTGTCCGCTCGTGTTAACCTGTCCGCTCGTGTTAGCCTGTCCGCCCGTGTTTACCTGTCCATCCGTGTTAACCTGTCCGCCCGTGTTAACCTGTCCACCCGTGTTAGCCTGTCCGCCCGTGTTAATCTGTCCGCCCGTGTTAGCCTGTCCGCCCGTGTTAACCTGTCCACCCGTGTTAACCTGTCCGCCCGTGTTAGCCTGTCCGCCCGTGTTAGCCTGTCCGCCCGTGTTAACCTGTCCGCCCGTGTTAGCCTGTCCGCCCGTGTTAACCTGTCCGCCCGTGTTAGCCTGTCCGCCCGTGTTAACCTGTCCGCCCGTGTTAACCTGTCCGCTCGTGTTAACCTGTCCGCCCGTGTTAACCTGTCCGCTCGTGTTAACTTGTCCGCTCGTGTTAGCCTGTCCGCCCGTGTTAACCTGTCCGCCCGTGTTAACCTGTCCACCCGTGTTAACCTGTCCGCCCGTGTTAACCTGTCCGCTCATGTTAGCCTGTCCGCTCGTGTTAACCTATCCGCTCGTGTTAACCTGTCCGCCCGTGTTAGCCTGTCCGTCCGTGTTAACCTGTCCCCTCGTGATAGCCTGTCCGGTCGTGTTAACCTGTCCGCTCGTGTTAACCTGTCCGCCCGTGTTAGCCTGTCCGCCCGTGTTAACCTGTCCGCCCGTGTTAGCCTGTCCGCCCGTGTTAGCCTGTCCGCCCGTGTTAACCTGTCCGCCCGTATTAACCTATCCGGCCGTGTTAGCCTGTCCGCTCGTGTTAACCTGTCCGTCCGTGTTAGCTTGTCCGCCCGTGTTAACCTGTCCGCCCGTGTTAGCCTGTCCGTCCGTGTTAACCTGTCTGCCCGTGTTAACCTGTCCGCTCGTGTTAACCTGTCCGCTCGTGCTAACCTGTCCGCCCGTGTTAACCTGTCCGCCCGTGTTAACCTGTCCGCCCGTGTTAGCCTGTCCGCCCGTGTTAGCCTGTCCGCCCGTGTTAACCTGTCCGCCCGTATTAACCTATCCGGTCGTGTTAGCCTGTTAGCTCGTGTTAACCTGTCCGTCCGTGTTAGCTTGTCCGCCCGTGTTAACCTGTCCGCCCGTGTTAGCCTGTCCGTCCGTGTTAACCTGTCCGCCCGTGTTAGCCTGTCCGCCCGTGTTAGCCTGTCCGCCTGTGTTAACCTGTCCGCCCGTGGTAGCCTGTCCGCCCGTGTTAACCTGTCCGCCCGTGTTAGCCTGTCCGCCCGTGTTAGCCTGTCCGCCCGTGTTAACTTGTCCGCCCGTGTTAGCCTGTTCGCCCGTGTTAACCTGTCCGGCCGTGTTAACCTGTCCGCCCGTGTTAACCTGTCCGCTCGTGTTAACCTGTCCGCTCGTGCTAACCTGTCCGCCCGTGTTAACCTGTCCGCCCGTGTTAACCTGTCCGCCTGTGTTAACCTGCCCGCCCGTGTTAACCTGTCCGCTCGTGTTAACCTGTCCGCCCGTTTTAACCTGTCAGCTTGTGTTAACCTGTCCGCTCGTGTTAACCTGTCAGCCCGTGTTAACCTGTCCGCCCGTGTTAACTTGTCCGCCAGTGTTATCCTGTTCGCCCGTGTTAACCTGTCCGGCCGTGTTAACCTGTCCGCCCGTGTTAACCTGTCCGCTCGTGTTAACCTGTCCGCTCGTGTTAACCTGTCCGCCCGTGTTAGCCTGTCCGCCCGTGTTAACCTGTCCGCCCGTGTTAGCCTGTCCGCCCGTGTTAGCCTGTCCGCCCGTGTTAACCTGTCCGCCCGTATTAACCTATCCGGTCGTGTTAGCCTGTCCGCTCGTGTTAACCTGTCCGCCCGTGTTAGCTTGTCCGCCCGTGTTAACCTGTCCGCCCATGTTAGCCTGTCCGTCCGTGTTAACCTGTTCGCCCGTGTTAGCCTGTCCGCCCGTGTTAGCCTGTCTGCCCGTGTTAACCTGTCCGCCCGTATTAACCTATCCGGTCGTGTTAGCCTGTCCGCTCGTGTTAACCTGTCCGTCCGTGTTAGATTGTCCGCCCGTGTTAACCTGTCCGCCCGTGTTAGCCTGTCCGTCCGTGTTAACCTGTCCGCCCGTGTTAGCCTGTCCGCCCGTGTTAACCTGTCCGCTCGTGTTAACCTGTCCGCTCGTGCTAACCTGTCCGCCCGTGTTAACCTGTCCGCCCGTGTTAACCTGTCCGCCTGTGTTAACCTGCCCGCCCGTGTTAACCTGTCCGCTCGTGTTAACCTGTCCGCCCGTTTTAACCTGTCCGCTTGTGTTAACCTGTCCGCTCGTGTTAACCTGTCCGCCCGTGTTAACCTGTCCGTCCGTGTTTACCTGTCCGCTCGTGTTAACCTGTCCGCCCGTGTTAACCTGTCCGCCTGTGTTAACCTGCCCGCCCGTGTTAACCTGTCCGCTCGTGTTAACCTGTCCGCCCGTTTTAACCTGTCCGCTTGTGTTAACCTGTCCGCTCGTGTTAACCTGTCCGCTCGTGTTAGCCTGTCCACCCGTGTTTACCTGTCCGCCCGTGTTTACCTGTCCATCCGTGTTAACCTGTCCGCCCGTGTTAACCTGTCCGCCCGTGTTTACCTGTCCATCCGTGTTAACCTGTCCGCCGGGTTTACTTGTCCTCCCGTGTTTACCTGTCCATCCGTGTTAACCTGTCCGCCCGTGTTAACCTGTACATCCGTGTTAACCTGTCCGCCCGTGTTAACCTGTCCGCCAGTGTTTACCTGTCCATCCGTGTTAACCTGTCCGCCCGTGTTAACCTGTCCGCCCGCGTTTACCTGTCCATCCGTGTTAACCTGTCCGCCTGTGTTAACCTGCACGCCCGTGTTAACCTGTCCGCTCGTGTTAACCTGTCCGCCCGTTTTAACCTGTCCGCTTGTGTTAACCTGTCCGCTCGTGTTAACCTGTCCGCTCGTGTTAGCCTGTCCGCCCGTGTTTACCTGTCCGCCCGTGTTTACCTGTCCATCCGTGTTAACCTGTCCGCCCGTGTTAACCTGTCCGCCCGTGTTTACCTGTCTATCCGTGTTAACCTGTCCGCCCGTGTTTACTTGTCCGCCCGTGTTTACCTGTCCATCCGTGTTAACCTGTCCGCCCGTGTTAACCTGTACATCCGTGTTAACCTGTCCGCCCGTGTTAACCTGTCCACCAGTGTTTACCTGTCCATCCGTGTTAACCTGTCCGCCCGTGTTAACCTGTCCGCCCGCGTTTACCTGTCCATCCGTGTTAACCTGTCCGCCCGTGTTAACCTGTCCGCCCGTGTTTACCTGTCCATCCGTGTTAACCTGTCCGCCCGTGTTTACCTGTTCGCCCGTGTTAACCTGTCCATCCGTGTTAACCTGTCCGCCCGTGTTTACGTATCCGCCCGTGTTTACCTGTCCATCCGTGTTAACCTGTCTGCCCGTGTTAACCTGTACACCCATGTTAATATGTCCACCCGTGTTAACCTGTCCGCCCGTGTTAGCCTGTCCGCTCGTGTTAACCTGTCCGCCCGTGTTAGCCTGTCCGCCCGTGTTAACCTGTCCGCTCATGTTAGCCTGTCCGCTCGTGTTAACCTGTCCGCTCGTGTTAACCTGTCCGCCCGTGTTAGCCTGTCCGCCCGTGTTAACCTGTCCGCCCGTGTTAACCTGTCCACCCGTGTTAACCTGTCCGCCCGTGTTAACCTGTCCGCCCGTGTTAACCTGTCCACCCGTGTTAACCTGTCCGCCCGTGTTAGCCTGTCCGCCCGTGTTAACCTGTCCGCCCGTGTTAGCTTGTCCGCCCGTGTTAACCTGTCCGCTCATGTTAGCCTGTCCGCTCGTGTTAACCTGTCCGCTCGTGTTAACCTGTCCGCCTGTGTTAGCCTGTCCGCCCGTGTTAACCTGTCCGCCCGTGTTAACCTGTCCAAGCGTGTTAACCTGTCCGCCCGTGTTAGCCTGTCCGCCCGTGTTAACCTGTCCGCCCGTGTTAGCCTGTCCGCCCGTGTTAACCTGTCCGCTCATGTTAGCCTGTCCGCTCGTGTTAACCTGTCCGCTCGTGTTAACCTGTCCGCCCGTGTTAGCCTGTCCGCCCGTGTTAACCTGTCCGCTCGTGTTAACCTGTCCCCCCGTGTTAGCCTGTCCGCCCGTGTTAACCTGTCCGCTCATGTTAGCCTGTCCGCTCGTGTTAACCTGTCCGGTCGTGTTAACCTGTCCGCCCGTGTTAGTCTGTCCGCCCGTGTTAACCTGTCCGCCCGTGTTAACCTGTCCGCCCGTGTTAACCTGTCCGCCCGTGTTAGCCTGTCCGCCCGTGTTAGCCTGTCCGCCCGTGTTAATCTGTCCGCCCGTGTTAGCCTGTCCGCCCGTGTTAACCTGTCCGCTCGTGTTAGCCTGTCCGCTCGTGTTAACCTGTCCGCTCGTGTTAACCTGTCCGCCCGTGTTAACCTGTCCACCCGTGTTAACCTGTCCGCCCGTGTTAGCCTGTCCGCCCGTGTTAGCCTGTCCGCCCGTGTTAACCTGTCCGCCCGTGTTAGCCTGTCCGCCCGTGTTAACCTGTCCGCTCGTGTTAGCCTGTCCGCTCGTGTTAACCTGTCCGCTCGTGTTAACCTGTCCGCCCGTGTTAGCCTGTCCGCCCGTGTTAACCTGTCCGCCCGTGTTAGCCTTTCCGCCTGTGTTAGCCTGTCCGCCCGTGTTAACCTTTCCGCCCGTGTTAGCCTGTCCGCCCGTGTTAACCTGTCAGCTCGTGTTAGCCTGTCCGCTCGTGTTAACCTGTCCGCTTGTGTTAACCTTTCCGTCCGTGTTAGCCTGTTCGCCCGTGTTAACCTGTCCGCCCGTGTTAGCCTGTCCGCCCGTGTTAACCTGTCCGCCGTGTTAGCCTGTCCGCCCGTGTTAACCTGTCCGCCCGTGTTAACCTGTCCGCTCGTGTTAACCTGTCCACCCGTGTTAACCTGTCCGCCCGTGTTAACCTGTCCGCTCGTATTAACCTGTCCCCTCGTGCTAACCTGTCCGCCCGTGTTAACCTGTCCACCAGTGTTAACCTGTCCACCCGTGTTAACCTGTCTACCCGTGTTAACCTGTCCGCCCGTGTTAACCTGTCCACCCGTGTTAACCTGTCCACCCGTGTTAACCTGGAGGGTAGCTATCAATATTGCGTCATTTGAGCAGGAAATTTTAAATAAAAAACGATTATGTTATTTGTCACGAAAATAATTCCTATTTATTGTTTTTGATCGTTTGAACAGCACAATTAAATGTCCGGACATGGAGCTGCAGTTTATTTAATTAAAAATATTTTATATGCAGCGCAAAATGAATTAATGATGCATAATGTTCAATTGCGATCCGAGTAAAAACTAAAAAATACCCGAAAGTGTTTTGCAACTGATGTGAATGTTGCAGTATCATTAGTTGCACAACGTTCATCGCAGAGGGAATATAGTAATATAAAACTTGCGTGGTTTATCGCATTAAACTAAACTATTTATTATTTACATCTGGAAAATCCTCAGCACAGAACACTATGTACCAAGCTCTATAACTATCACTAAACTACACAGAACACGGTGTACCAAGCTCAGTAACAACCACTAAACTACACAGAACACGGTGTACCAAGCTCAGTAACAACCACTAAACTACACAGAACACGGTGTACCAAGCTCTGTAACTACCACTAAACTACACAGAACACGGTGTACCAAGCTCTGTAACAACTAAACTACACAGAACACTATGTACCAAGCTCTGTAACAACTAAACTATACAGAACACTATGTACCAAGCTCTGTAACAACTAAACTACACAGAACACTATGTACCAAGCTCTGTAACAACTAAACTACACAGAACACTATGTACCAAGCTCTGTAACAACTAAACTATACAGAACACTATGTACCAAGCTCTGTAACAACTAAACTACACAGAACACTATGTACCAAGCTCTGTAACAACTAAACTATACAGAACACTATGTACCAAGCTCTATAACTACCACTAAACAACACAGAACACGGTGTACCAAGCTCTATAACTACCATTAAACAACACAGAACACTGTGTACCAAGCTCTATAACTACCACTAAACACAAATGTCGCCTCGCTTACTCCATCTGTCGAAATACAGATTAAATTGCTTATTTTACTCTTATTAACTGAACGAGCATATTTATTACAACTTTCTGCGTGAATGTTGAATACAAAGTGATAGGATGGAGCGTGCAACATGTGCACTCAAGCTCCTGCAACATGTGCACTCAAGCTCCTGCAACATGTGCACTCAGGCTCCTGCAACATGTGCACTCAGGCTCCTGCAACATGTGCACTCAAGCTCCTGCAACATGGGCACTCAAGCTCCTGTAAGATGTGCACTCAGGCTCCTGCAACATGTGCACTCAAGCTCCTGCAACATGGGCACTCAAGCTCCTGTAACATGTGCACTCAGGCTCCTGCAACATGTGCACTCAAGCTCCTGCAACATGTGCACTCAGGCTCCTGCAACATGTGCACTCAAGCTCCTGCAACATGTTCACTCAAGCTCCTGCAACATGTGCACTCAAGCTCCTGCAACATGTGCACTCAGGCTCCTGCAACATGTGCACTCAAGCTGCTGCAACATGTGCACTCAAGCTCCTGCAACATGTTCACTCAAGCTCCTGCAACATGTGCACTCAGGCTCCTGCAACATGTTCACTCAAGCTCCTGCAACATGTGCACTCAAGCTCCTGCAATATGTGCACTCAAGCTCCTGCAACATGTTCACTCAAGCTCCTGCAACTTGGGCACTCAGGCTCCTGCAACATGTGCACTCAAGCTGCTGCAACATGTTCACTGAAGCTCCTGCAACATGTGCACTCAAGCTCCTGCAACTTCGGCACTCAGGCTCCTGCAACATGTGCACTCAAGCTGCTGCAACATGTGCACTCATGCTCCTGAAACACGGGCACTCAAGCTCCTGCAACTTGGGCACTCAAGCTCCTGCAACATGTACACTCAAGCTGCTGCAACATGTGCACTCAAGCTGCTGCAACATGTTCACTCAAGCTCCTGCAACATGTTCACTCAAGCTCCTGCAACATGTACACTCAAGCTCCTGCAACATGTGCACTCAAGCTGCTGCAACATGTGCACTCAAGCTCCTGTAACATGTGCACTCAAGCTCCTGTAACATGTGCACTCAAGCTCCTGTAACATGTGCACTCAAGCTGCTGCAACATGTGCACTCAAGCTCCTGCAACTTGGGCACTCAAGCTCCTGCAACATGTGCACTCAAGCTGCTGCAACATGTTCACTCAAGCTCCTGTAACATGTGCACTCAAGCTCCTGTAACATGTGCACTCAAGCTCCTGTAACATGTGCACTCAAGCTGCTGCAACATGTGCACTCAAGCTCCTGCAACTTGGGCACTCAAGCTCCTGCAACATGTGCACTCAAGCTGCTGCAACATGTGCACTCAAGCTCCTGCAACATGTTCACTCAAGCTCATGCAACATGTGCACTCAAGCTCCTGCAACATGTGCACTCAAGCTGCTGCAACATGTTCACTGAAGCTCCTGCAACATGTGCACTCAAGCTCCTGCAACTTGGGCACTCAGGCTCCTGCAACATGTGCACTCAAGCTGCTGCAACATGTGCACTCAAGCTGCTGCAACATGTTCACTCAAGCTCCTGTAACATGTGCACTCAAGCTGCTGCAACATGTGCACTCAAGCTGCTGCAACATGTTCACTCAAGCTCCTGTAACATGTGCACTCAAGCTGCTGCAACATGTGCACTCAAGCTGCTGCAAAATGTGCACTCAAGCTCCTGCAACATGGGCACTCAAGCTCCTGCAAAATATGCACTCAAGCTCCTGCAACATGGGCACTCAAGCTCCTGCAACATGGGCACTCAAGCTCCTGCAACATGTGCACTCAAGCTCCTACAACATGTGCACTCAAGCTCCTGCAACATGTGCACTCAGGCTCCTGCAACATGTGCACTCAAGCTCCTGCAACATGTGCACTCAAGCTGCTGCAACATGTTCACTCAAGCTCCTGTAACATGTCAGGAGAACATTCTTATAATGATAATCACCTTGTTAGAGTCTGGGTGATTATAGGGTGGGTGTTATCCATCTTAACTGGGTGTTATCCATCTTAACTGGGTGTTATCCATCTTAACTGGGTGTTATCCATCTTATCTGGGTGTTATCCATCTTAACTGTGAGTTATGCAGCTTAACTGGGTGTTTATCTAGCTTTACTGGGTGTTATCCATCTTAACTGGGTGTTATCCAGCTTATCTTTGCGTTATCCAGTTTAACTCTGAGATATCGATTTTAACTGGGAGTTATCCATCTTAACTGGGTGTTATCCAGCCTTACTGGGTGTTATCCAGCCTTACTGGGTATTATCCAGCCTTACTGGGTATTATCCAGCCTTACTGGGCGTTATCCAGCCTTACTGGGCGTTATCCAGCCTTACTGGGTGTTATCCAGCCTTACTGGGTGTTATCCAGCCTTTTTGGGTGTTATCCAGCCTTACTGGGTGTTATCCAGCCTTTTTGGGTGTTATCAAGCCTTACTGGGTGTTATCCAGCCTTACTGGATGTTATCACCCTTACTGGATGTTATCCAGCCTTACAGGATGTTATCCATCTTTACAGGATGTTATCCATCTTTACTGGATGTTATCCAGCTTTACTGGATGTTATCCATCTTTACAGGATGTTATCCAGCTTTACTGGATGTTATCCAGCCTTACAGGATGTTATCCATCTTTACAGGATGTTATCCATCTTTACAGGATGTTATCCATCTTTACTGGATGTTATCCAGCTTTACTGGATGTTATCCAGCCTTACTTGATGTTATCTAGACATACTGGGGTGTTAAACAACCCTCCTAGATGGGTTCTCCCTTGACAGTCTTGTATGTATTATCATGTATTATCCATACATCATGGATTGGAGTTATCCATGATTGTTATCCAGCCTTACAATTATGGTGGCATACAGCTATCCTTTGTGTCTGTTATCATGTAAACCTAGGCGGGTTTTATTTAACAGCCATATCCAGGGTTGGTGATATCATGCTATGTTGAGTCGGTGATATCCAACTATCCAGGGTAGGTTTAATCCAGGCTTACTGGATGAATGCGTGTGGTATCCAGCCCTCCAGGGTGTCTGATATCCAGCACTCCAAGGGTGGATGATAGGCAATCCTATCTGGATTGTTAGTATCCATCAATCCTGGGTAAGTGTTATCAAGCCATTCTGGGTGGATATTCAGCTGTCCTTGAGGGGTGATAACTAGTTCTCATTGGTGTGTGTTTTATCCAACTTTACTGGATTGATGTTGTACAGCCATTCTGGGTTAGTGCTATCCTACCACCCTTAGTGGGCGTTATCCTGCATTTCTGGATGGGTATTTTCAAGCCATTTTAGTATGTGCGATCCAGCAATCCCGCGTGGGTGATATCCAGCCGTCCTAGTTGTGATATCCAGCCGTCCTAGGTGTGATATCCAGCCGTCCTGTGTGAGTGATATACAACCGTCCTGGGTGTGATATCCAGCTGTCCTGTGTGGGTGATATCCAGCCGTCCTGTGTGGGTGATATCCAGCCGTCCTGTGTGGGTAATATCCAACCGTCCTGGGTGTGATATCCAGCCGTCCTGTGTGGGTGATATCTAGCCGTCCTGTATGGGTGATATCCAGCCGTCCTGTGTGGGTAATATCCAACCGTCCTGGGTGTGATATCCAGCCGTCCTGTGTGGGTGATATCTAGCCGTCCTATATGGGTGATATCGAGCCGTCCTGGACGGGTGATATCCAGCTTTCCTGGGTGGGTGATATCTAGTCCTGTGACCCAAATTAATATGAATAAATTATTTAAATTCCCTCTCAAACTATGAAGCGGCGGGAGTGTTTATGGGTGTGAGTGAAAGGGTTAATTATGAGAGTGTGTGTTATCAACACATCTGGCATGGCAGATTGCCAGAGTTATCCATGACGCGGACGACAGGTATGAAGACTGGCGGTACCTCAGTGATCTGCTGGTGACGGAAAATAATCAGAAATAGTCTTGCAAGATAGAAATAATAATAATAATAATAATAATAATAATAATAATAATAATAATAATAATAATAATAATAATAATAATAATTTATTTGCAAGAAGGTACAATGGGTTGGTGAAAGGAAGGGAACTCTGAGGAGGGAGCGTCAATCCATTACGACTATATAGCACTGGGAAGTTGTCAGGATTAGGATTTGGGATGAGACGGGGGGGAAAGGAATGGTGTCCAATCACTTGGACGGTCGGGGAATGGGTTGGTGAGGTTACATAAGATTGGTATTTTTACATTCATGCACAGTTACTAACACGCATGGCATTTCGGGCAGGTTTTTAATCTAACATATCTAATACACGGTGAGTTGGTGTGGTGGATGGCCAGAGGGCATGTCACAGATGTGGAACAAGAGATGAGATATTTGGCTCAGGTGAGTAGGGCAAGCAGATCTGATCTGTGAGCTGTAGTGGAGGATTTAACAGTGGAGCCATGGACATCAGCAGGGTGACACGTGTTGGATGGCAGACCTCCACACTCATTGTAACATTGCAGACCTTTGGTGGAATAAGTGATTTGGCATTGTGAGTGGTATTTCTGCGTGTTATGAAGAATCTCCAAAATCTCCACAATGAAAGGCTTTAAGAATTTGTATTCTTCTTACGTCTTGGCCTTTATCTAATATGCAAGTTTTTTTATTCAGCATTTCTCTTGTTAGGGTGATGCCATGGGCGTGTCTCGTGTGACTTTTAGGGGCACCTGATTGAAGAGGACAGGTCAAGTGCCTGGCGAGGCACTTGTCGACGTCATATTTATGTACTTAGATTGAAGGCTATATACTTTGTGGGGGCAAGTGTACATATATTGACTTGAGTGTACATATATTGTACATATATTGACATTCTTCGACTTGAGAATGGTCCAGGACGGACCGAAACGTCGTCGTCCCTTCAATTTCTAGTGTGTGGTCTGGTCAACATACTTCAGCCACGTTATTGTGACTCATCGCCTGCAAGTGTACATATATACCACGTTCAAGTGCTGTAAAGGGTTCTCAGTGGGCTTCGGGCTGTTTTTAAGGAGGAGGTCGGTAGTCTTGTTTGTTTTATGGTATATGACGATGTTTGTTTTGGTTAGCGATTGTCTTATATGCTCGGTTATGGACTATTTCTTTCATTATTCATTCCTCTTTCTGAAAGAGGAAATAAATTTTATGTTTTGCTTCTTTTTTTACACCATAGGACTGCGATGCCTTTAGGAAACACTTCATGCTTTACTTGAGGGAAAGCTTTTAACTGTATTTATTTTTGGTGGTAAATTCCCACCACCAAAACCCCCTCCGCACCTCTTCCTCCCCACAGGCACACAAACCCTCTTTTTAATATCTGAAAGCGGCTTAAATTTTGGAGTCGGTTTGTTCTCTCGCAGGCATTGAAAACCTGAATGATTTCGAGTTAGTATTGTGGATGTTATACAACGTTACTTATATATAAGGTAAACCAATATTTGTCGATCAATGTTATCAACGCTGCAATACAGAATTTTGAGCTTCTCTTGAAGATTTCTTCACACAATGTATAATATAGACAACACTGTAATGTGCGCCTTAATGTATATATAATATATGAACCCAGTACTTGTATTTGGTTTACTTATTTTCACGTTTTTAGATCAAAATAAAGAAATATTAATTATAATTACAAAGAAATATGAGGTTTTCGAAGAAATAATATAAATACAAGGACAGTGGAACACGTTTCCACGTGCCATGGTCATCCTCGAGTGCGACTGTCGTCCTTGGGTGCGACTGTCGTTCTTGAGTGCGACTGTCGTCCTAGGGTGCGACTGTCGTCCTCGTGTGCGACTGTCGTCCTAGGGTGCGACTGTCGTCCTCGAGTGCGACTGTCGTCCTCGAGTGCGACTGTCGTCCTAGGGTGCGACTGTCGTCCTCGAGTGCGACTGTCGTCCTAGGGTGCGACTGTCGTCCTCGAGTGCGACTGTCGTCCTAGGGTGCGACTGTCGTCCTAGGGGTGCGACTGTCGTCCTCGACATCACATGTGCGAGGTTATTATATGATTCCGTACTGTAAGTTATACCATATTCACCTGGTGCAGTTTTTTTCCCTAATGCTGTTGTCAATTCAAATTCAAATGTTTATTCAGGTAAAGTACATACATACAAGGTGTGATACAAACATTGATGGATTTATAGATAGAACTAGTACATACAATGCCTAAAGCCACTATTACGCAAAGCGTAATAGTGGCTCCATATTCCAATAGCTCCATAACTCCAATAGTGGCTTCATATTCTTATTCCGTCGTGTTTTATCTCGTGTTCATATATTTCTTTAATTTAACACACGTAATATAATAATAACACGTAATAATACCAGTATTGACAAGATCATTGTAAGTGTTCAACTGATACAGTTGTATGCCCAGTGTATCACTTGGATATGTAAGGCATTAGGTACGGTTTTAGACTGGAGTTATTCATGAGGGTGGGGATTAGACCTAATATCTGCTTCAATGTACTTACGACATATTGCAAAATGATCACTTACCAGTTCTGGGATGAGCTTAGCTTTAATGTTGTTACCTACTAGGCTGTACCCAATCTCATAATCCAGCCTACTTCCTGATAAATGGGTTTGTTTGTTGGTATCATGCATAGTAATATTATGATCAGTAATGTATTTCAATAAGACCCTTTCTTTATTGTTACGAGGAACTAATATTCCTCGATGACCCAAGAGTATTATGAGGAGTATTCAAGCCAGCCAAACACATCATAGTTGTGTGACCTGTAGGCTTTGGTAGCAGGTCTGCTTTAAGCTCCCAACATTGTGCATATTTGGTATACAGACTAATATGGCTATTTTCACTATGAAATTTTAATATTTGATAATGTATGGAATCATTTCTGCGAGTTTGAATTAATTTAGAGATTAATGCACTTTTTACATATATGCGTAGGTGAGTTCCAATACTATTATTGTACACTATATACCCAGGTATGTTGGGGGGAGCCTGGGTATATTACCGGGTATATATAGTGTTGTACACTATATACCCAGGTATCTTGATAATTGTGGAAGTATGGTTCCTGTAAACATATCATATTCATGTTTTTCATTTTAGCACACAAGACTATATCGCTCATCCTGAGACAAACACTTGGAGTGCTCAAAGCAAGAAACTTGTTTTTGTCAGTTGAGCCACGGTTAAGAATCCAGGGAATCAATGTAATATTTAAGATCATTAAACAATTGAAGACATTATCGACTTTATTTTACGCGTTTCCCGAGTAAAGTCATTTTTGTCTAGGAAGTGTTTCACCAGATAATGAGTTTGTGTTTTCTTGAACACTTTATCTTGAACCACGTCGAGAGTTTGATGATTATCAAGCGGGGCTGTCAGCGAGGGATCAGTAACTACCATAGAACCAATCCCCATAAGGATTTGACACTCAGGTTCTGAATAATTAGGTGGAGTATCTTCAACAGCTGCAAGATTGTCACCCACACTATTACTGGTGCTGGGATAACTTGTTGTATCATTATATTATCGCTAAGATAACTCATTGTACCACCACAATCGAATGGAAGCTTTGTTTCTAATGTTTATATTTTGTTTTCCAATTCAATCATTTTCTTCTTTAATCAAACAATTTCTTCCTTATCTGTGTGTGCTTTAGTCCGACGACGCTTGGGAAGTGCTGCTGGGAGTTTCCTAGTCAAGTTAGGGAGAACTGGTCGTGGTCAAGTTAGGGAGAACTGGTCGTGGTCAAGTTAGGGAGAACTGGTCATGGTCAAGTTAGGGAAGTCTGGTTGTGGTCAAGTTAGGGAGGACTGGTCGTGGTCAAGTTAGGGAGAACTGGTCGTGGTCAAGTTAGGGAGAACTGGTCATGGTCAAGTTAGGGAGGTCTGGTTGTGGTCAAGTTAGGGAGAACTGGTCGTGGTCAAGTTAGGGAGGACTGGTCGTGGTCAAGTTAGGGAGGTCTGGTCGTGGACAAGTTAGGGAGGACTGGTCGTGGTCAAGTTAGGGAGAACTGGTCATGGTCAAGTTAGGGAGGTCTGGTCGTGGACAAGTTAGGGAGAACTGGTCGTGGTCAAGTTAGGGAGAACTGGTCGTGGTCAAGTTAGGGAGAACTGGTCGTGGTCAAGTTAGGGAGAACTGGTCATGGTCAAGTTAGGGAGAACTGGTCGTGGTCAAGTTAGGGAGGTCTGGTTGTGGTCAAGTTAGGGAGAACTGGTCGTGGTCAAGTTAGGGAGAACTGGTCATGGTCAAGTTAGGGAGGTCTGGTCGTGGACAAGTTAGGGAGGACTGGTCGTGGTCAAGTTACGGAGGACTGGTCGTGGTCAAGTTAGGGAGAACTGGTCGTGGACAAGTTAGGGAGGACTGGTCGTGGACAAGTTAGGGAGGACTGGTCGTGGACAAGTTAGGGAGGACTGGTCGTGGACAAGTTAGGGAGGACTGGTCGTGGACAAGTTAGGGAGGACTGGTCGTGGACAAGTTAGGGAGGACTGGTCGTGGACAAGTTAGGGAGGACTGGTCGTGGTGTACAGTCACGATGCCAAATATTTACATCTTCAAGTAAACATCTGAGACACTTTCTGACCTCAGGGGAGGCTGCCCCACCTTATCCAGGGATATGGGGGTCGGGGTACATATGAAAGCATAAGGTCTGGGCCTCCATACTGTTATGATCCCAGGCTGCCTGAGAAACGAGTTTACCCTCTGAGAGTTATTCTGTCAGGTCTGACCTAACTAAGAAGTCAAAGAAATATAAACCTAGAAGTGTATATAGTAAACACTCGATTGAATTTAATTAACGAGCTGATTAAAAGTATGGCCAGAAAGTAAAAATATAAATAAATGATTTGACATGAGATGTGGAGAATTTGCTGGTGTGAGGCTCGCTTCAAGGGAGTTTTGATCTCGCTTGAGCTGAAGAAATCGTGAGGGAAGGTCGTGCTCCGTTGAGCCCCTGGTGAAGAAGAACCCCTGTTTGATATACCTTTAAGAAGAAGGAAGTGGACGGACTTTTCGACTGTGGAGTAAGTCTGTGGACGTGTCAGCTCAAGTCGTGAACTACAGAAAGAGTGTGGAGCATTTTAAAGCAGTTCTGTGGGCAGCCGAGGGCGCTCTGAGTGTCGACCGCTCAGACAGTGAGCTCCGCGAGCGGACCAAATTCTGTCGTAAGCTCATTTTAACTTGTTAACAGTGATTGCCTGTTGTTGGTCCTGTGCCCAGCGACCGTAGCAGATGTTTATTGATGAATTAGGCATGTTTAATTGAGGCAAAAAGCCTAAATAAAGGAATTAAGAAGAGGGAGCCAGCTTGAGGGACGAGCAGTGCATCCTTCCTCGCTTAGCTCCTGAGGGCAACTGACAGGGCTAGCCGCCGGCTACCTCAAGAGCGAGGAGCCCAGCCGGGCGGAGGATGGACCAGCCCGATCGTAGGGGAGTCCCCTCACAGCATGTGGGAAGCAGAGGGATGTCGAGTGGAGACATTTATTGTGTAGTTTATTTTAGTTGTATGTTTGTAGGGAAACATCTTTATTGGCGTATCAATGGGTTTCAGGTTTGTGTGGAGGAGAAGTTGATGGGAAAACTTCGAGGCCAGAGAAGGAGTTAATGGGTGGAATTTCAAGGCTGTAGGAGTGGATGTTAAACTCTGTGGAAGAGCAGAGTCCCCATAGTGAGGAGGTGAATCTCTACCTGTGGGAAGAGGAGCAGTGAAGTGAAGTTTCACATGATTCTGTGGTACCAGTGGTGAAGCACCATTGCTGTTCAAGGAAGACTTCGTGATGTAGCAGCCAGAAGAGCTGTGGAGGACCCTAGTAGACAATTACAGGAGATCCTGAAGATGTTCAGGGTAGTGGACCTCTAGGTGTAGAGAAGAGGTTCTTAGTGATTACTTATAGAGAGAGTTGATAGAGTGCTTGAGTGTCATTGGCATGCAAGACGCAGTGGAAGGTGGGTGACTGACATTCTTTTTGAATCAAGGAATATTTATATTGATGTTAATAGTGTTGCAGCCATAGACTGGATTTCTTGTGTATAATTTATTTATATATATTCTAGGGCTGGTAGTGCCGTATTGTATTTACAAGATTTAACCACTTGGTGAGGTTGGTAGCATCAATGGTGAGCCAGGAGTTGGGCTTTCCCCTTGATATAAGTTGCTGATAGAGTCCCGATGGGATTGGATGCAACATGACTATAATAGCGTAGAATGTTGGAGTCATTATTGTATCTTGTGTGTGTTGTATATGTACTCTGTATGTTAAATGTTCATAACAAGGATGTGCTTGCTCTTGTCCTAGTGAGGCTTCCCAGGAAGTAGAAAAGAGAGAGAGAGAGAGAGAGAGAGAGAGAGAGAGAGAGAGAGAGAGAGAGAGAGAGAGAGAGAGAGAGAGAGAGAGAGAGAGAGAGAGAGAGAGAGAGAGAGAGAGGAGAGAGAGAGAGAGAGAGAGAGAGAGAGAGAGAGAGAGAGAGAGAGAGAGAGAGAGAGAGAGAGAGAGAGAGAGAGAGAGAGAGAGAGAGAGAGAGAGAGAGAGAGAGAGAGAGAGAGAGAGAGAGAGAGAGAGAGAGAGAGAGAGAGAGAGAGAGAGAGAGAGAGAGAGAGAGAGAGAGAGAGAGAGAGAGAGAGAGAGAGAGAGAGAGAGAGAGAGAGAGAGAGAGAGAGAGAGAGAGAGAGAGAGAGAGAGAGAGAGAGAGAGAGAGAGAGAGAGAGAGAGAGAGAGAGAGAGAGAGAGAGAGAGAGAGAGAGAGAGAGAGAGAGAGAGAGAGAGAGAGAGAGAGAGAGAGAGAGAGAGAGAGAGAGAGAGAGAGAGAGAGAGAGAGAGAGAGAGGAGAGAGAGAGAGAGAGAGAGAGAGAGAGGAGAGAGAGAGAGAGAGAGAGAGAGAGAGAGAGAGAGAGAGAGAGAGAGGAGAGAGAGAGAGAGAGAGAGAGAGAGAGAGAGAGAGAGAGAGAGAGAGAGAGAGAGAGAGAGAGAGAGAGAGAGAGAGAGAGAGAGAGAGAGAGAGAGAGAGAGAGAGAGAGAGAGAGAGAGAGAGAGAGAGAGAGAGAGAGAGAGAGAGAGAGAGAGAGAGAGAGAGAGAGAGAGAGAGAGAGAGAGAGAGAGAGAGAGAGAGAGAGAGAGAGAGAGAGAGAGAGAGAGAGAGAGAGAGGAGAGAGAGAGAGAGAGAGAGAGAGAGAGAGAGAGAGAGAGAGAGAGAGAGAGAGAGAGAGAGAGAGAGAGAGAGAGAGAGAGAGAGAGAGAGAGAGAGAGAGAGAGAGAGAGAGAGAGAGAGAGAGAGAGAGAGAGAGAGAGAGAGAGAGAGAGAGAGAGAGAGAGAGAGAGAGAGAGAGAGAGAGAGAGAGAGAGAGAGAGAGAGAGAGAGAGAGAGAGAGAGAGAGAGAGAGAGAGAGAGAGAGAGAGAGAGAGAGAGAGAGAGAGAGAGAGAGAGAGAGAGAGAGAGAGAGAGAGAGAGAGAGGAGAGAGAGAGAGAGAGAGAGAGAGAGAGAGAGAGAGAGAGAGAGAGAGAGAGAGAGAGAGAGAGAGAGAGAGAGAGAGAGAGAGAGAGAGAGAGAGAGAGAGAGAGAGAGAGAGAGAGAGAGAGAGAGAGAGAGAGAGAGAGAGAGAGAGAGAGAGAGAGAGAGAGAGAGAGAGAGAGGAGAGAGAGAGAGAGAGAGAGAGAGAGAGAGAGAGAGAGAGAGAGAGAGAGAGAGAGAGAGAGAGAGAGAGAGAGAGAGAGAGAGAGAGAGAGAGAGAGAGAGAGAGAGAGAGAGAGAGAGAGAGAGAGAGAGAGAGAGAGAGAGAGAGAGAGAGAGAGAGAGAGAGAGAGAGAGAGAGAGAGAGAGAGAGAGAGAGAGAGAGAGAGAGAGAGAGAGAGAGAGAGAGAGAGAGAGAGAGAGAGAGAGAGAGAGAGAGAGAGAGAGAGAGAGAGAGAGAGAGAGAGAGAGAGAGAGAGAGAGAGAGAGGAGAGAGAGAGAGAGAGAGAGAGAGAGAGAGAGAGAGAGAGAGAGAGAGAGAGAGAGAGAGAGAGAGAGAGAGAGAGAGAGAGAGAGAGAGAGAGAGAGAGAGAGAGAGAGAGAGAGAGAGAGAGAGAGAGAGAGAGAGAGAGAGAGAGAGAGAGAGAGAGAGAGAGAGAGAGAGAGAGAGAGAGAGAGAGAGAGAGAGAGAGAGAGAGAGAGAGAGAGAGAGAGAGAGAGAGAGAGAGAGAGAGAGAGAGAGAGAGAGAGAGCACCACAGCTGTGGACTGGGTGGTATAGAGTTATAATTCAATAAAGAGGGATTGAAGAGGCTATACTAAATAAGGAGAGAGTGGGGGAATTACAGTGGCTCGAATTGGGTGTGTACACGTGACAACGAGGCCAGTGTTGGAGCCGCACCCTCCTGAATGTGTGACGTTGAGCCTCTCTCCAAGAGCAGGAAGCGTATGGGGTGATCTCCTAATCAAAGTACGAGCACTCTACGGGTTGCGGTTAGTTGTACAGTGGGGGACGTACGCACCTACCTACAACAACATAAAAATACGTACATGTGAGAACACAGCCTCATCACTTGGTGTTCATGACAGAATGCCATACATAGTGTCACCCCCAACAATAGACACTTCGTTAGTACCGTGGTAATTATAACAGGAGAGAACTCTCTGGGTCTAATAGAACTTGGTGGGATGAAACACTTAAAGAAGCAATAGCGTTCGGGCAGTTCATTGTAGCCATCAACCTCGTTCAAACAGTTCCTGTGATGACGCTGTAACAAATCGTATTGGCGTTTGCCTTTCCACTACAGACTTTCGGCGCCGTGGCTTTGCGCTCTGGAGAGGCCACTCCAGACCGACAACCAGAGCACAACTCCATAGTCTCCTGAGACTGATGGATGCCTACTATTATTGTTGAGACGGGAAACTCAGAGTATTTCCAGACAATCATGTTCCTATTGAAAGGCTCATCACCCCTTGTATCACCTTCTTGTCCTGTAGTCCCCTACATGAAAGTTCTCTGGGGAACTTGTGGCAAGACACACTCTTAAATGTTCCAAGTGCGATTGATGGCTGCTCCTCGCATATTACGAACCTCATCTTTAACCAGTCAAGTTATCATATCTTATTGCGTTCATGACATGTAGTGCTACTCTGGACACAGCTGTCGTAGACACTCAATATCACAGCTCGTGAAATGAGATCTATTATTAAGGAATTTATGCACTTATAATGTGTGTTCAGGAGCGGTGTTCCATGTCAGTGTGCTCATCAACTTTGCCCAAAAGTTAGCCTTGAAAATCCCCCCCCCCCCATCTATCACACTGATAATTAGCATCCCTTGACCATCACCCAAGCATCCTATCCCAGCATCACCACCCCATCCTCACCAGCCCATCATCACCACCCCCTCCTCACCAGCCCATCATCACCACCCCCTCCTCACCAGCCCATCATCACCACCCCCTCCTCACCAGCTCGTCATCACCACCCCCTCCTCACCAGCCGTCATCACCACCCCCTCCTCACCAGCCGTCATCACCACCCCCTCCTCACCAGCCCATCATCACCACCCCCTCCTCACCAGCTCGTCATCACCACCCCCTCCTCACCAGCTCGTCATCACCACCCCCTCCTCACCAGCCGTCATCACCACCCCCTCCTCACCAGCCCGTCATCACCACCCCCTCCTCACCAGCCCGTCATCACCACCCCCTCCTCACCAGCCCAGCATCACCACCCCCTCCTCACCAGCCCATCATCACCACCCCCTCCTCACCAGCCCATCATCACCACCCCCTCCTCACCAGCCGTCATCACCACCCCCTCCTCACCAGCCCATCATCACCACCCCCTCCTCACCAGCCGTCATCACCACCCCCTCCTCACCAGCCCATCATCACCACCCCCTCCTCACCAGCTCACCACCTCACCACAACTCTAACACGCAGTTCTCCTTAACACTGCAGGAGATAATCCGGGAGATGAACCGCCTGGGGCTGATGGTGGACGTGTCCCACTCCTCCAGCCGGACCACCCGGGACGTGCTGGCCGCCTCCCGCGCCCCCGTCCTCTTCTCGCACTCGGGCGTCCGTGCACTCTGTGACATGGAGAGAAACGTCCCTGACGACGTCCTCGGCGCCTTGGTGAGTGTCATGCCTCCTTCCCGGCGGTTCCCGGGGCTCACGTGCCTCACACGTGAGGCACGTGGCTCAGTGAACCTTTGTCTCGCTATCTTGAGTTCAGCTGGTTGACGATGAGCAAAGAGTGCGGCTGCCTGATGATGAGCTAAAGTGCAGGTGCCTGATGATGAATCAGAGCACAGCTGCCTGAAAATGAGCCATAGTGCAGCTGCCTGATGATGATGAGCCACAGTGCAGCTGCCTGATGATGAGCCAGAACGCACCTGCCTGCTGATGATGAGCCAGAGGGCAGCTGCATGATGATGAACCAGAGTGCAGGTGCCTGATGATGAGCCATAGTGCGGCTGCCTGATGATGAGCCAGAGTGCAACTGCATGATGATGAGCCAGAGTGCAGCTGCCTGATGATGAGCCAGAGTGCATCTGCCTGATGATTAGCCAGAGTGCAGGTGCTGGATGATGAGCCAGAGTGCAGCTGCCTGATGATGAGCCAGAGTGCATCTGACTGATGATGAGCCATAGTGCATCTGGCTGATGATGAGCCAGAATGCAGCTGCCTGGTGGTGAGCCATAGTGCATCTGTTTGATGATGAGCCGGAGTCCAGCTGCCTGATGATGAGCCAGAGTGAAGGTGCCTGATGATGAACAAGAGTGCAGGGGCCTGATGAGTAGCCAGAGTGCATCTGGCTGATGATGAGCCAGATTACAGCTGCCTGAAAATGAGCCAGAGTACAGCTGCCGGATGATGAGCCAGAATGCAGCTGCCTGGTGATGAGCCATAGTGCATCTGTTTGATGATGATCCAGAGTACAACTGCCTGATGATGAGCCAGAGTCCAGCTGCCTAATGATGAGCCAGAGTGAAGGTGCCTGATGAAGAACAGGAGCGCAGGGGCCTGATGATGAGCCGCAGTAAAGCTGCGTGATGATGATGATCCAGAGTGCAGTGCCTGATGATGATCCTGAGTGACGCTGCCTGATGATGAACCAGAATGCAGCTGCCTGTTGATGATGAGCTAGAGTGCAGCTGCCTGATGATGAGCCAGAATGCAGCTGCCAGATGATGAGCCAGAGTGCATCTGTTTGATGATGATCCAGAGAACAACTGACTGATGATGAGGCAGAGTACAGCTGCCTGATGATGGGCAAGAGTGCAGGTACCTGATAATGAGCCAGAGTGCAGGTGCCAGATGATTAGCCAGAGTGCAGCTGCCTGATGATTAGCCAGAGTGCAGCTGCCTAATGATGAGCCAGAGTGCATCTGCCTGATGATTAGCCAGAGTGCAGGTGCCGGATGATGAGCCAGAGTGCAGCTTCCTGATGATGAGCCAAAATGAAGCTGCCTGATGATGAGCCAGAATGCAGCTGCCTGATGATGAGCCAGAGTGCAGCTGCCTGATGATGACCTAGAGTGCAGGTGCCTGATGATGAGCCACAGTGCAACTGCGTGATGATGATGAGCCAGAGTGCAGGTACCTGATGATGAACCAGAGTGCAGCTGCCTGATGATGAGCCAGAATGCAGCTGCCTGTTGATGATGAGCCAGAGTGCAGCTGCCTGATGATGAACTAGAGTGCAGGTGCCTGATGATGAGCCAGAGTGCAGCTGCCTGATAATTAGCCAGAGTTCAGGTGCCTGATAATTAGCCAGAGTTCAGGTGCCAGATGATGAGCCAGAGTGCAACTGCCTGATGATGACCCAGAGTGCAACTGCCAGATGATGAGACAGAGTACAGCTGCCTGATGATGAGCCAGAATGCAGCTGCCTGATGATGATGAGCCAGAGTGCAGCTGCCTGATGATGAACCAGAGTGCAGTTTCCTGATGATGAGCCTGAGTGCAGCTGCCTGATGATGAGCCAGAGGGCATCTGCCTGATAATTAGCCAGAGAGCAGGTGCGGGATGATGTGGGACATTTGGGGCTTGACTCTATTTATTTAAATATTAATGTAATGAAATCAATTACGAAGGACCACCCGCTTTTATAGTAAAGAGGGAAACTAATAAAATGTGATCATTAGAAAATTCCTAGAGGAACCAGTAACTATGGATAAATACTAGAGAATATAATCACTTGTATAATTAATGGGCTGTATAATTTAATTGAATCAAAGCCTCAAACACCTACATTGGGGGGGTATTACTAGAACTTCAAATATGTCTAGGAACTAGTGTGGTTCGTACACCAGTTCATTATGTAATAACTTAATACAATGACCAATTATAGAATCAATAAATTTGTCACCAATAAGAACATAGATTATGAATATCAGAAATTAATGATTATAATAAACACGTGTTAAATCCAGTGAACAGTGATCAGTAATAATAATAAACTACAGATAATTTAATTAATGGAATACGGAAGAAGGTCTTAGCTTGAAGACGTTTTCCAAGACATCAGTCATGAATCATCCTCGGAATCTCCTGAACTCATCATGGAACACTGGGAGATGATTAACACGGGAAAGTGACAGCTCGGGGAATTCTTCACACGCAAGCTGTAAATCAAGATATATTACGTAGCAACATATTAGGCTGCTAAATATGTATATTCAAGAAATTGGAAATGGAGAGTGGAAAATTATACTAACATGTGTTTTATTTATGTCGCTCGGCGTGACAAGCTACCCTGCTGTAAACTATCTCTAATGATGCATCAAAAGGGAATAAGTGTACTTAGCTAATAGGGCACTGTGTAAGTTGAAGCTTGCCGAAGCTCACGTCCTAGGATCTAGTGTCGTAATAGCGAACACGTGGCGTTGAGCCTAGCCTAGATGTCGACGCGCTTCTCTGGCCGGTCACGATGGACTACACGGAACAAATTAACAGGTTCCGGGCTGAATGTCAAGTTAATTCTCGTTGACGATTCACCACGATGTATCCTATGACACTGACACCAGCCAAGTTGCTCAATTCCGCAACTATTCTTCACACCGCACAGTGGCGACTTTCCTCTCTCGTCGACGCTTCCACACGCTCTCGGTGGCATCTCCTCGATTAATGGGGTCTCCTCTGCCCCGCTCCGCGTCTCGCATTTGCTACACAAATTATTTACTGCGAATAATATTATTTTTCGCAGTTGCGACTAAATGCTTGGATAATGGCGGGTTTATAATTCAGGGGAGTTAAATATTATTATTTGCTCGTTTTACGATGGTAAACGAGCAATGGAGATGAATTTAATTCTCTCCATGGCATTCACGCGTGACGTTAAATTTATTAAAAGATAACAGTTGTAACTAGAAACGCTCTATTTGGCATTATTTGGGAGTCAGGTTATCGGTAAATAATTATCACACAGAACACTGTTGTTTTTAGAGAATCAGACTCAATTCTCTGACACACTGGATATAGATGTGTTTATTATGGTGGAATCTGACGCAATACTGGCGTCTGGTGACATAAGAATTCTAGCATTATTGTACAGATACAATTATTAGTACATGTGAACTCTACGGTTGGTTAATTTTAGTTACTACAGTGATTAGTAGATTTTAGTAATAATTAATAATAATACAACAGTGTTGTATTAGTGTTGGAAATTTCCAACATAACTCCGGGGGGAGATTTATCGGGTCGCAGTGTAATGTGGAGTACTGACACACCCATCCCGAAGTTGGTATTAATATTAGTATGTTAGTATGTTAGTACACACATAACGAATCTCCCGTATTTGTCAAGGACATACAAGAAACTTAAGTCTTGCAGATTTCATGTTAAATGGAACATGTTATTATGAATTACCTAAAGCTAATAACTAAAAGCTTACAATAAACTCGGTGACTGGTGTCGCAATGACCTGTAATGTTTATGTTACTAAGTCTCAAAGTCTGTAACTCTCAGATACTCTAGATAAATAATGTTATTTATAGCCTACACAACGATTAAGAATTTAAATCACACAATTCAAATAACTGAGAATCCACTGTGATGAGAATGTCCTGGGTCATAGTGACTTGTAATGATTTGTTACTTGACATCACACCACAGTATCATCATGGTTACTTAAATTGGATGAGAAGTTATTTGCTCTCCATTAGAGCTATAATAGGCTTGTAATTTCCGTTTGCATTGTTGAACAACTGCTCAAGTGGAAACACGTATTAAATATTGAAACATTAAATGATTAAGTTATCGGTAATCAGGAACTCTCTAAAGCTCACAATAAACTCAACAACTAGGGTCGCAGTGACATGTAATGGTGTATTACGTAGCTGCTGAATCGTAGGCAAACTCAGAAAAATTTCCTAAGAACTGATAACATTATTGTATAAGTTGTATTCTACATTATTATACAGTAAAGGATTATTGGGCCATTTAAGATCAAGGAGACTATGACACTACAGTAAGGTCACTGTCTAGGGTCACTGTGACTTGTAACTATTGAGTTACAAGACAATAACATCACGCAGCATCACGATCACCCCAAAATCAAATGAGGAAATTGAATTTAATGTGCACTGCCGTGCAGTAGTCATTCTGACTGATGGTACAACTAATTTGCTAACTAGCTAAGATAGTGGAAAATTAGAGAACTGAAAAGATTTGTTCATTAAAATCAAGGAAGATTCTGAGTCGACAGTGAGATTAGTAGCCTAGTCATTCTGACTTATGAGCTAATTAAATGGTAGCTCATAGGCTTGACACTGTAAACTTGTTAATACGAAATCACCTTTACATGAAATTGAGTTTATTAAATCAGTCTCTGTAAGTATAGTCAACTGTAATTAATGGTGAGTACAGATTAGGCTAGTACTCAGTTGACACTAACTAAAGTCCCTAAACCTACCTAAATAATGGTTTAAATTTCTAACCTACCTAAGTAAGGGACTAAGCTAATTGTGAGCAAAATGAACTCGAATTAACATTGGGAGCTGTATTGAGCTCATTAACAGGTTGAGCTATATTGAGCTCATTAACAGTTAACAGAGGGAGCTATATTGAGCTCGTTAACAGTTAACAGGGCGAGCTATATTGAACTCGTGAACATGGTGAGCTATATTGAACTCGTGAACATGGTGAGCTATATTGAGCTCGTCAACAGTGTTGACAGGGTGAGCTACAGTGAGCTCGTTAACAGAGTTAACAGGGTGAGTTATATTGAACTCGTCAACAGTGTTGACAGGGTGAGCTACAGTGAGCTCGTTAACGGAGTTAACAGGGTGAGCTACAGTGAGCTCGTTAACATGGGGAGCTATATTGAGCTCGGTAAGCATGTCAACAGGGTGAGCTACAGTGAGCTCGAATTAACGAGGTAGAGTATTGCATCGTTCAATTATCATGGCGAGCAGTGCTCGTGGCATGGGGAACATCAAAGTGTTCAATTGTCATGGCGAGCAATATTAAGCTCGTATTCGCATGGGGAACAGTAAGCACTCAATTGTTACGTTAATTCTAAGGTGAGCTATATTAAGCTCATGAAGCATGTTAATTAACAATGCTGATGTTTAACGATAATGCATTAAACAAAGGGAAACCTAAGATTGCTGGAAATTAAATTACTGCTACGATTAATCCTATTCAAGATCGTTTGTAACATTTTCCCAACCTAAACGTTTCACGGGTTATTAGTTCTCTGTAGATTCACTTACGTATTGGTAAGTTTGCAAGTTTGTTCGTGCTGCGTTTCTACACTAATTAAGCAGAAACGAAAGAAGAACAACTCAAACAAAATTGATGCAAGTATTTATCACTAACTCTTAGTGCAGAAAACATTGTATTAAGAAGGTTTTCTTGGCAAACCTCAAGCACAAGTATGGTGGACCAGTGGTCCTAGTGAATTTATAATTACAGAAGTTGCTTGATGACTTCATAGTATTACTAAATTCAGGAAATGCCAGTGGCATTGAGTGCTAGATTCTCTAGCCTAACATTATTAATTACCTAGGGAGTACTAGATTCTCTAGCCTAACATTATAATTTACCTAGGAAGACTGAGTGTGGTCAATTATTACTTGTCGAGAATAATTCTAGGTCTGCAGTGGATTCAATGGCTTGGTCGCTGTGACTTGTACTTGTTTGAGTACGGACCACTGGGTTTCCACTGAGAGCTATGAAACATCTCGGCGAATACTAATTGCACTACATTCAATCTGAGTTTATTACTCAGCTGTGTTTCTCCTTTTAGCTTGCTGCTGGAGAATTGATTTACTGCTGACTAATTTATTGTTGTTGGCAGGCTTAGGCTTGTTCACATTCAGAACTTTACCTGTAAGTAAGTAGCCACCTGCAGATTGGAGCATATGCATTCCCAATCGTTTAACATGTCCAGTTATGAACTGGTAATAGTAGTCGGCTCCTACTAGTACATTTACATTGTTAAGGCGGTCAGACGTTAACTTGTTGTCAGCCAAATTAATTTCACGTTCCTGTAGGAAGTGGGCTGTGTACCCCAGACCCTTAATATTTAAGTCTAAAGGTATTTGATCTACAACAATGGCTTGGACAGCCTTGGCGTGACTACCTAGTCGTACAAGCGGTTGAACTACTGAGTATTCATGAGTTCCTCGATTTATCATGAACCCTGACAAGTTTAATTTTACCTGTCTGATTGGTTGTAAATTAAGTGCCTCTGCTGCTTTCTGAGTAATGAAAGTTCTCTGGGAACCTTGATCAAATAGTCCACGTGTGGTGATCTTGGCTCCTCTGTTCTTCACTTGAAGTTGGGCAGTAGGCAAAGTAGCATCCACTTGAGATGCTTGTGAAGTTACGCTGTACACATCTCGCACCTTGCAGCACTGTACTGATGTAGATTCTCTACCTCCTATTCTAGGATTGACATAATTTGTCCTAGCTAATTTGCACAGTGCAGCATGATGTTTGCCCTTTCTACACCTATTGCAGGTGTTCAGTGGGGTGTCACAGCTATTAACATTATGTGATTTGAGACACCTAGTACATTTGTGTAACTGTTTGAGTCGTCTGACTCTTGTGTCTCTATTAGGGTAATTGGTACATTTGTACAGAGAATGTCTTTGATTGCAAAACAAGCATATTCCCCATCCTACAGCTCGTTTAGGGGTTACCGGTTTAGTTAAAACAGTACCTGCAGGTTGTGATGGTTTTGCTGCTTGCATTTGCTTGTTATTTATTCTCTTGTGAGTACTTGGTGTACTCTGGGGAGCCATTACTGGGCTCTTGGGAGTGCTCTTTGGACTATTAGGTCTCTTAGGAGCACCTGTGGGGCTCTTGGGCCTTACTGATGAATCAGTGTTTGATTTATTGTTATTACATTGATTATTAGCACCCTTGTTACCTAGTGACAGTGTCACTTTAGGAGTTTCAGATAAGGAAACTGATGTGGGTACAGTTTTGGTGCATTCAGATGAAGCATTAAGTGCCTGGTTTGCTGTATGATTGCTCATATTGCGCAAACCTGTAAATATATCCTGCATTGACAGGGTATTACCATTCTGGTATACATATAATTTATTAAGTGTGTCACCAGACAATTTTCTTTGGATGACAATTTTTGTCATCCACTCAGCAGTTGGGTGATCCACCTCTTTACTGAAGGAATTTAACAGTGACTCAATCTGAAAACTAAAGGCTTGTAAAGAGTCAACTGATTGTTCTGGTGAAGATAAATTTAGTAATTGGTGTACAAGGTTTATAATAGTCTTCTCATTGTTAGCACTTTAGAAGGTTGTTGTGAGCAATTGTGACCATTACTTGTGTTGCTTAAGGCTTCTTGTTTAGCCTCAGCTTTGATTACAGCTTCGGCTGCTGCTGCAGCATTAGCTTTATCATTTTCTGGTTCAGATTCACTGATTATTGCAGCTTCACTTGTTTCATCTGCAGCTTCACTTGTTTCTCTGGGTTCTTGCGATAAGCTAGTTAATTCAGTAGCCTCATGTATTGAACTTATAGAATCCAGGGAACATTGAGAAGAGCTGTCTGAAGATTGATCAGACTCTGTAAACAAATCATTACGTGAAGTTGTATTAGATGAGATGTTAGAAAATGAAGGTTGAACTTCAGTTGTTGATCCTGTATAGTGATCAGTATTGATTAGAGGATTCTCCTCATCTTGAGGTAGCTCATGTATTTCATCTGAGCTGGGTGCTTGCTCGGTTGTAGGTCTTCTACAAAAATGTTCTATCCACTCAGGATCATTTTGTTTCGCAAGCACTCTTTTATAGTGATCTAACTTGTCTTGAATGATACATTCATATTCATCAAGGTCAGATTCTATCAGACATAATTCGTCTGGGTCAGTATTACTGCTAAGGAGTTTGTTCCTATAAGCCTCGATTGTCTCCTTCACCTGGACATATTTTTCGTTAGCTGCCTCTGTGGAAAGGTTGAACTCAAAGAAGTTAATTGGGTTGTTTTCTAAACCGTTGTCACATTCGTCAAGTCGTCTTGACAGGTGCTTTTGAAGACATCTCAGGGTAATACTGATTCTCCTTAATATTGCAGGAGTATCCATTCTGGATGTAAATTGAGCCTTATAGGGCTTATATAGCTACTTGTACAGCTATGGTGTCTGCTCCTTTATGTAGAGCAGGTATAATTATTGAAAGCCTGATATTTTCTTGAGGCTGGTTGTAATTTACCTCATTTAGAGGTTAGCTACCTACCTAATAATAAGCAACTAAGATTTGAGTGGTACCTTGGTCTCACTACAGGTGTTCCTCAGCTTAGCTCTTCAAAATCAGCCTTGGATGGGTAGTGAACTTACAGTAACACTCAAAGATGTACATAGATATGCAATAAAATATAATTACACAATAACTGGTTAATCCCACCCTTGATAGGGTCAGCACAAAAATGAATAATATATATGCCACTAACTAACTCAAGCCTAGTCGTGAGAATTTCTACTTAAGAAACTACAAATTCATTTAGTCTATGCTTGTGCCAAATTCAGCACAATCACAGCCTAAATTGCTACCTAATGAAGGTTGGCAAAGATTATATTGTGGTGCAATAATGTGCAAATAATTGTGCTGTATTTTTGGGTTTTTTGGATTTTATAGTTTATAATATATACACTGGTAGAATTATGTGTATAAGAAATTAAATAAACACAAGAGAATTAATTGTGTTTGGCAAGTATTCTACTGCCGTAAATAATATCTAACTCCTGAATGTACTCCTAATTGTGGAATAAAATGTTATCAGAGTTAGTAATGATTAATTAGTATGGGATCAGCAATTTATATTAGTATACTGGATCCTAAAATGTTAATGATCCACTGACTTGAGTGAATCAGTAATTATGGAATGAATTCAGGCTATAATGGACAGTCTGCTGACAGCCGTATATTGAAATATTTGTATAGCCCAAATAGTTAACACGTAATTCGTGTTAGTGATTAATATACAAGTTATGAGCTGTTGCTCCTGGTGACCTAAAGATTCTTACCTCAGTATGAGGTATAGGTCTAAGTGTTGTGGGCAATTAACTGTGTCCCACAAGTGCTACCTTATACATAAGGTATAAGTAGCAATGAATTGGTGTGACTTAGGCTAACCTATGTGTTACACTGTTGGTAAACACAATTAATTAAAATAGTTAGTCTAGACTACATCACACAGTGATTAGTTATTACTAATTAGTATTTATAGTTATATTTTATGTTTATCCGGTTCGATAAGGACCATAATGTGGGACATTTGGGGCTTGACTCTATTTATTTAAATATTAATGTAATGAAATCAATTACGAAGGACCACCCGCTTTTATAGTAAAGAGGGAAACTAATAAAATGTGATCATTAGAAAATTCCTAGAGGAACCAGTAACTATGGATAAATACTAGAAAATATAATCACTTGTATAATTAATGGGCTGAATAATTTAATTGAATCAAAGCCTCAAACACCTACATTGGGGGGGTATTACTAGAACTTCATATATGTCTAGGAACTAGTGTGGTTCGTACACCAGTTCATTATGTAATAACTTAATCCAATGACCAATTATAGAATCAATAAATTTGTCACCAATAAGAACATAGATTATGAATATCAGAAATTAATGATTATAATAAACACGTGTTAAATCCAGTGAACAGTGATCAGTAATAATAATAAACTACAGATAATTTAATTAATGGAATACGGAAAAAGGTCTTAGCTTGAAGACGTTTTCCAAGACATCAGTCATGAATCATCCTCGGAATCTCCTGAACTCATCATGGAACACTGGGAGATGATTAACACGGGAAAGTGACAGCTCGGGGAATTCTTCACACGCAAGCTGTAAATCAAGATATATTACGTAGCAACATATTAGGCTGCTAAATATGTATATTCAAGAAATTGGAAATGGAGAGTGGAAAATTATACTAACATGTGTTTTATTTATGTCGCTCGGCGTGACAAGCTACCCTGCTGTAAACTATCTCTAATGATGCATCAAAAGGGAATAAGCGTACTTAGCTAATAGGGCACTGTGTAAGTTGAAGTTTGCCGAAGTTCACGTCCTAGGATCTAGCGTCGTAATAGCGAACACGTGGCGTTGAGCCTAGCCTAGATGTCGACGCGCTTCTCTGGCCAGTCACGATGGACTACACGGAACAAATTAACAGGTTCCGGGCTGAATGTCAAGTTAATTCTCGTTGACGATTCACCACGATGTATCCTATGACACTGACACCAGCCAAGTTGCTCAATTCCGCAACTTTTCTTCACACAGCACAATGGCGACTTTCCTCTCTCGTCGACGCTTCCACACGCTCTCGGTGGCGTCTCCTCGATTAATGGCGTCTCCTCTGCCCCGCTCCGCGTCTCGCATTTGCTACACAAATTATTTACTGCGAATAATATTATTTCTCGCAGTTGCTACTAAATGCTTGGATAATGACAGGTTTATAATTCAGAGGAGTTAAATATTATTATTTGCTCGTTTTACGATGGTAAACGAGCAATGGAGATGAATTTAATTCTCTCCATGGCATTCACGCGTGACGTTAAATTTATTAAAAGATAACAGTTGTACCTAGAAACGCTCTATTTGGCATTATTTGGGAGTCAGGTTATCGGTAAATAATTATCACACAGAACACTGTTGTTTTTAGAGAATCAAACTCAATTCTCTGACACACTGGATATAGATGTGTTTATTATGGTGGAATCTGACGCAATACTGGCGTCTGGTGACATAAGAATTCTAGCATTATTGTACAGAAACAATTATTAGTACATGTGAACTCTACGGTTGGTTAATTTTAGTTACTACAGTGATTAGTAGATTTTAGTAATAATTAATAATAATACAACAGTTTTGTATTAGTGTTGGAAATTTCCAACAGATGATAAGCCAGAGTGCAGCTGCCTGATGATGAGCCAAAGTGCACATGCTTGATGATGAGCCAGAGTACAGGTGCCCGATGATGAGCCAGAATGCAGCTGCCTGATGTTGAGCCAGAATGCAGCTGCCTGATGATAAGCCATAGTGCAACTGTTTGATGATGATCCGGAGTGCAACTGCCTGATGATGAGCCAGAGTGCAGCTGCCTGATGATGAACAAGAATTCAGGTGCCTGATGTTGAGCCAGAATGCAGCTGCCAGATGATGAGCCAGAGTGCATCTGTTTGATGATGATCCAGAGAGGAACTGACTGATGATGAGCCAGAGTGCTGCTACCTGATGATGAGCAAGAGTGCAGGTGCCTGATGATTAGCCAGAGTGCAGCTGCCTGATGATGAGCCAGAGTGCATCTGCCTGATGATTAGCCAGAGTGCAGCTGCCGGATGATGAGCCTGAGTGCAGATGTCTGATGATGAGCCAAAATGAAGCTGCCTGATGATGAGCCATAAAGCAGCTGCCTGATGATGAGCCAGAGTGCAGCTGCCTGATGATGAGCCAGAGTGCAACTGCCTGATGATGAACCAGAGTGCTGGGGCCTGATGATGAGCCACAGTGCAGCTGCGTGATGATGACGAATCAGAGTGCAGGTGCCTGATGATAAACTAGAGTGAAGCTGCCTGATGATTAGCCAGAGTGCAGGTGCCGGATGATGAGCCAGAGTGCACCTGCCTGATGATGAGCCAGAATGCAGCTGCCTGATGATGAGCCATAGTGCATCTGTTTGATGATGACCCAGAGTGCAACTGCCTGTTGATGAGACATAGTGCAGCTGCCTGATGATGAGCCAGAGTGCAGGAGCTTGATGATGAACCAGAGTACAGCTGCCTGATGATGAGCCAGAATGCAGCTGCCTATTGATGATGAGCCGGAGTGCACGTGCCTGCTGATGAACCAGAGTGCATGTGCCTGATGATGAGCCAGAGTCCAGCTGCCCAATGATGAACAAGAGTTCAGGTGCCTGATGATGAGCCAGAGTGCAGCTGTCTGATGATAAGCCACAGTACAGATGCCTGGTGATGAGCCAGAATGCAGCTGCCTGATGATGAGCCAGAATGCAGTTGCCTCATGATGATGAGTCAGAGTGCAGCTGCCTGATGATGAACCAGAGTGCAGCTTCCTGCTGATGAACAAGAGTGCAGGTGCCCCATGATTCACAAGAATACAGCTGCCTGATGATGAGCCAGAGTGCATCTTTTTGATGATGAACAAGAGTGCAGGTACCTGATAATGAACCAGAGTGCAGGTGCCTGATGATTAGCCAGAGTGGAGGAGCTTGATGATGAACCAGAGTACAGCTGCCTGATGATGAGCCAGAATGCAGTTGCCTCATGATGATGAGTCAGAGTGCAGCTGCCTGATGATGAACCAGAGTGCAGCTTCCTGCTGATGAACAAGAGTGCAGGTGCCTCATGATTCACATTATACAGCTGCCTGATGATGAGCCAGAATGCATCTTTTTGATGATGAACAAGAGTGCAGGTACCTGATAATGAACCAGAGTGCAGGTGCCTGATGATTAGCCAGAGTGGAGCTGTCTGATGATGAGCCAGAGAGCATCTGCCTGATGATTAGCCAGAGTGTAGGTGCTGGATATGAGCCAGAGTGCAGCTGCCTGATAATGAGCCAGAGTGCAGCTGCCTGATAATGAGCCAGAGTGCATCTCGCTGATAATGAGCCAAACTACACCTGCCTGATGATGAACCAGAGTACAGCTGCCTGATGATGAGCCAGAATGCAGCTGCCTGATGATGAGCGATAGTGCATCTGTTTCATGATGATACAGAGTGCAACTGCCTGATGATGAGCCAGAGTGCAACTGCCTGATGATGAGTCAGAGTGCAGGGGCCTGATGATGAGCCGTAGTGCAGCTGCGTGATGATGATGAGCCAAAGTGCAGGTGCATGATGATGAGGCAGAGTGCAGCTGCGTGATGATGAGCCAGAGTGCAGCAGCCTGATGATGAACAAGAGTGCAGGTGCCTGATGATGAGTCAGAATTCAGCTGCCTGATGATGAGCTAGAGTTCATCTGTTTGATGATGAGCCAGTGTGCAGCTGCCTGATGATGAGCCAGAGTGCATGTGCCTGATGATTAGCCAGAGTGCAGGTGCCGGCTGATGAGCCAGAGTGCAGCTGCCTGATGATGAGCCAAAATGATGCTGCCTGATGATGAGCCAGAGTGCAGCTGCCTGATGATGAGCCAGAGAGCATCTGCCTGATGATTAGCCAGAGTGCAGGTGCTGGATATGAGCCAGAGTGCAGCTGTCTGATGATGAGCCAGAGTGCATCTCGCTGATGATGAGCCAAACTACACCTGCCTGATGATGAACCAGAGTACAGCTGCATGATGATGAGCCAGAATGCAGCTGCCTGATGATGAGCGATAGTGCATCTGTTTCATGATGATCCAGAGTGCAACTGCCTGATGATGAGCCAGAGTGCAACTGCCTGATGATGAGCCAGAGTGCAGCTGCCTGATGATGAACAAGAGTTCAGGTGCCTGATGATGAGCCAGAGTGCATCTCGCTGATGATGAGCCAAACTACACCTGCCTGATGATGAACCAGAGTACAGCTGCATGATGATGAGCCAGAATGCAGCTACCTGGTGATGAGCCATAGTGCCTCTGTTTGATGATGATCCAGAGTGCAACTGCCTGATGATGAGCCAGAGTGCAGCTGCCTGATGATGAACAAGAGTGCAGGTGCCTGATGATGAGCCAGAATGCAGCTGCCTGATGATGAGCCAGAGTGCATCTGTTTGATGATGAGGCAGCTTGCAGCTGCCTGATGATGAGCCAGAGTGCATGTGCCTGATGATTAGTCAGAGTGCAGGTGCCAACTGATGACCCAGAGTGCAGCTGCCTGATGTTAAGCCAAAATGATGCTGACAGATGATGAGCCAGAGTGCAGCTGCCTGATGATGAGCCAGAGTGCATCTGTCTGATGATGAGCACGATTACACCAGCTTAATGATGAGCCAGAGTGTAGCTGCTGATGATGAGCCAGAGTGCAGCTGTCTGATGATAAGCCACAGTACAGATGCCTGATGATGAGCCAGAATGCAGCTGCCTGATGATGAGACATAGTGCAGCTACCTGATGATGAGCCAGAGTGCAGGAGCTTGATGATGAACCAGAGTACAGCTGCCTGATGATGAGCCAGAATGCAGTTGCCTCATGATGATGAGTCAGAGTGCAGCTGCCTGATGATGAGTCAGAGTGCAGCTGCCTGATGATGAACCAGAGTGCAGCTTCCTGCTGATGAACAAGAGTGCAGGTGCCCCATGATTCACAAGAATACAGCTGCCTGATGATGAGCCAGAGTGCATCTTTTTGATGATGAACAAGAGTGCAGGTACCTGATAATGAACCAGAGTGCAGGTGCCTGATGATTAGCCAGAGTGGAGGAGCTTGATGATGAACCAGAGTACAGCTGCCTGATGATGAGCCAGAATGCAGTTGCCTCATGATGATGAGTCAGAGTGCAGCTGCCTGATGATGAACCAGAGTGCAGCTTCCTGCTGATGAACAAGAGTGCAGGTGCCTCATGATTCACATTATACAGCTGCCTGATGATGAGCCAGAATGCATCTTTTTGATGATGAACAAGAGTGCAGGTACCTGATAATGAACCAGAGTGCAGGTGCCTGATGATTAGCCAGAGTGGAGCTGTCTGATGATGAGCCAGAGAGCATCTGCCTGATGATTAGCCAGAGTGTAGGTGCTGGATATGAGCCAGAGTGCAGCTGCCTGATAATGAGCCAGAGTGCAGCTGCCTGATAATGAGCCAGAGTGCATCTCGCTGATAATGAGCCAAACTACACCTGCCTGATGATGAACCAGAGTACAGCTGCCTGATGATGAGCCAGAATGCAGCTGCCTGATGATGAGCGATAGTGCATCTGTTTCATGATGATACAGAGTGCAACTGCCTGATGATGAGCCAGAGTGCAACTGCCTGATGATGAGTCAGAGTGCAGGGGCCTGATGATGAGCCGTAGTGCAGCTGCGTGATGATGATGAGCCAAAGTGCAGGTGCATGATGATGAGGCAGAGTGCAGCTGCGTGATGATGAGCCAGAGTGCAGCAGCCTGATGATGAACAAGAGTGCAGGTGCCTGATGATGAGTCAGAATTCAGCTGCCTGATGATGAGCTAGAGTTCATCTGTTTGATGATGAGCCAGTGTGCAGCTGCCTGATGATGAGCCAGAGTGCATGTGCCTGATGATTAGCCAGAGTGCAGGTGCCGGCTGATGAGCCAGAGTGCAGCTGCCTGATGATGAGCCAAAATGATGCTGCCTGATGATGAGCCAGAGTGCAGCTGCCTGATGATGAGCCAGAGAGCATCTGCCTGATGATTAGCCAGAGTGCAGGTGCTGGATATGAGCCAGAGTGCAGCTGTCTGATGATGAGCCAGAGTGCATCTCGCTGATGATGAGCCAAACTACACCTGCCTGATGATGAACCAGAGTACAGCTGCATGATGATGAGCCAGAATGCAGCTGCCTGATGATGAGCGATAGTGCATCTGTTTCATGATGATCCAGAGTGCAACTGCCTGATGATGAGCCAGAGTGCAACTGCCTGATGATGAGCCAGAGTGCAGCTGCCTGATGATGAACAAGAGTTCAGGTGCCTGATGATGAGCCAGAGTGCATCTCGCTGATGATGAGCCAAACTACACCTGCCTGATGATGAACCAGAGTACAGCTGCATGATGATGAGCCAGAATGCAGCTACCTGGTGATGAGCCATAGTGCCTCTGTTTGATGATGATCCAGAGTGCAACTGCCTGATGATGAGCCAGAGTGCAGCTGCCTGATGATGAACAAGAGTGCAGGTGCCTGATGATGAGCCAGAATGCAGCTGCCTGATGATGAGCCAGAGTGCATCTGTTTGATGATGAGGCAGCTTGCAGCTGCCTGATGATGAGCCAGAGTGCATGTGCCTGATGATTAGTCAGAGTGCAGGTGCCAACTGATGACCCAGAGTGCAGCTGCCTGATGTTAAGCCAAAATGATGCTGACAGATGATGAGCCAGAGTGCAGCTGCCTGATGATGAGCCAGAGTGCATCTGTCTGATGATGAGCACGATTACACCAGCTTAATGATGAGCCAGAGTGTAGCTGCTGATGATGAGCCAGAGTGCAGCTGTCTGATGATAAGCCACAGTACAGATGCCTGATGATGAGCCAGAATGCAGCTGCCTGATGATGAGACATAGTGCAGCTACCTGATGATGAGCCAGAGTGCAGGAGCTTGATGATGAACCAGAGTACAGCTGCCTGATGATGAGCCAGAATGCAGTTGCCTCATGATGATGAGTCAGAGTGCAGCTGCCTGATGATGAGTCAGAGTGCAGCTGCCTGATGATGAACCAGAGTGCAGCTTCCTGCTGATGAACAAGAGTGCAGGTGCCCCATGATTCACAAGAATACAGCTGCCTGATGATGAGCCAGAGTGCATCTTTTTGATGATGAACAAGAGTGCAGGTACCTGATAATGAACCAGAGTGCAGGTGCCTGATGATTAGCCAGAGTGGAGGAGCTTGATGATGAACCAGAGTACAGCTGCCTGATGATGAGCCAGAATGCAGTTGCCTCATGATGATGAGTCAGAGTGCAGCTGCCTGATGATGAACCAGAGTGCAGCTTCCTGCTGATGAACAAGAGTGCAGGTGCCTCATGATTCACATTATACAGCTGCCTGATGATGAGCCAGAATGCATCTTTTTGATGATGAACAAGAGTGCAGGTACCTGATAATGAACCAGAGTGCAGGTGCCTGATGATTAGCCAGAGTGGAGCTGTCTGATGATGAGCCAGAGAGCATCTGCCTGATGATTAGCCAGAGTGTAGGTGCTGGATATGAGCCAGAGTGCAGCTGCCTGATAATGAGCCAGAGTGCAGCTGCCTGATAATGAGCCAGAGTGCATCTCGCTGATAATGAGCCAAACTACACCTGCCTGATGATGAACCAGAGTACAGCTGCCTGATGATGAGCCAGAATGCAGCTGCCTGATGATGAGCGATAGTGCATCTGTTTCATGATGATACAGAGTGCAACTGCCTGATGATGAGCCAGAGTGCAACTGCCTGATGATGAGTCAGAGTGCAGGGGCCTGATGATGAGCCGTAGTGCAGCTGCGTGATGATGATGAGCCAAAGTGCAGGTGCATGATGATGAGGCAGAGTGCAGCTGCGTGATGATGAGCCAGAGTGCAGCAGCCTGATGATGAACAAGAGTGCAGGTGCCTGATGATGAGTCAGAATTCAGCTGCCTGATGATGAGCTAGAGTTCATCTGTTTGATGATGAGCCAGTGTGCAGCTGCCTGATGATGAGCCAGAGTGCATGTGCCTGATGATTAGCCAGAGTGCAGGTGCCGGCTGATGAGCCAGAGTGCAGCTGCCTGATGATGAGCCAAAATGATGCTGCCTGATGATGAGCCAGAGTGCAGCTGCCTGATGATGAGCCAGAGAGCATCTGCCTGATGATTAGCCAGAGTGCAGGTGCTGGATATGAGCCAGAGTGCAGCTGTCTGATGATGAGCCAGAGTGCATCTCGCTGATGATGAGCCAAACTACACCTGCCTGATGATGAACCAGAGTACAGCTGCATGATGATGAGCCAGAATGCAGCTGCCTGATGATGAGCGATAGTGCATCTGTTTCATGATGATCCAGAGTGCAACTGCCTGATGATGAGCCAGAGTGCAACTGCCTGATGATGAGCCAGAGTGCAGCTGCCTGATGATGAACAAGAGTTCAGGTGCCTGATGATGAGCCAGAGTGCATCTCGCTGATGATGAGCCAAACTACACCTGCCTGATGATGAACCAGAGTACAGCTGCATGATGATGAGCCAGAATGCAGCTACCTGGTGATGAGCCATAGTGCCTCTGTTTGATGATGATCCAGAGTGCAACTGCCTGATGATGAGCCAGAGTGCAGCTGCCTGATGATGAACAAGAGTGCAGGTGCCTGATGATGAGCCAGAATGCAGCTGCCTGATGATGAGCCAGAGTGCATCTGTTTGATGATGAGGCAGCTTGCAGCTGCCTGATGATGAGCCAGAGTGCATGTGCCTGATGATTAGTCAGAGTGCAGGTGCCAACTGATGACCCAGAGTGCAGCTGCCTGATGTTAAGCCAAAATGATGCTGACAGATGATGAGCCAGAGTGCAGCTGCCTGATGATGAGCCAGAGTGCATCTGTCTGATGATGAGCACGATTACACCAGCTTAATGATGAGCCAGAGTGTAGCTGCTGATGATGAGCCAGAGTGCAGCTGTCTGATGATAAGCCACAGTACAGATGCCTGATGATGAGCCAGAATGCAGCTGCCTGATGATGAGACATAGTGCAGCTACCTGATGATGAGCCAGAGTGCAGGAGCTTGATGATGAACCAGAGTACAGCTGCCTGATGATGAGCCAGAATGCAGTTGCCTCATGATGATGAGTCAGAGTGCAGCTGCCTGATGATGAGTCAGAGTGCAGCTGCCTGATGATGAACCAGAGTGCAGCTTCCTGCTGATGAACAAGAGTGCAGGTGCCCCATGATTCACAAGAATACAGCTGCCTGATGATGAGCCAGAGTGCATCTTTTTGATGATGAACAAGAGTGCAGGTACCTGATAATGAACCAGAGTGCAGGTGCCTGATGATTAGCCAGAGTGGAGGAGCTTGATGATGAACCAGAGTACAGCTGCCTGATGATGAGCCAGAATGCAGTTGCCTCATGATGATGAGTCAGAGTGCAGCTGCCTGATGATGAACCAGAGTGCAGCTTCCTGCTGATGAACAAGAGTGCAGGTGCCTCATGATTCACATTATACAGCTGCCTGATGATGAGCCAGAATGCATCTTTTTGATGATGAACAAGAGTGCAGGTACCTGATAATGAACCAGAGTGCAGGTGCCTGATGATTAGCCAGAGTGGAGCTGTCTGATGATGAGCCAGAGAGCATCTGCCTGATGATTAGCCAGAGTGTAGGTGCTGGATATGAGCCAGAGTGCAGCTGCCTGATAATGAGCCAGAGTGCAGCTGCCTGATAATGAGCCAGAGTGCATCTCGCTGATAATGAGCCAAACTACACCTGCCTGATGATGAACCAGAGTACAGCTGCCTGATGATGAGCCAGAATGCAGCTGCCTGATGATGAGCGATAGTGCATCTGTTTCATGATGATACAGAGTGCAACTGCCTGATGATGAGCCAGAGTGCAACTGCCTGATGATGAGTCAGAGTGCAGGGGCCTGATGATGAGCCGTAGTGCAGCTGCGTGATGATGATGAGCCAAAGTGCAGGTGCATGATGATGAGGCAGAGTGCAGCTGCGTGATGATGAGCCAGAGTGCAGCAGCCTGATGATGAACAAGAGTGCAGGTGCCTGATGATGAGTCAGAATTCAGCTGCCTGATGATGAGCTAGAGTTCATCTGTTTGATGATGAGCCAGTGTGCAGCTGCCTGATGATGAGCCAGAGTGCATGTGCCTGATGATTAGCCAGAGTGCAGGTGCCGGCTGATGAGCCAGAGTGCAGCTGCCTGATGATGAGCCAAAATGATGCTGCCTGATGATGAGCCAGAGTGCAGCTGCCTGATGATGAGCCAGAGAGCATCTGCCTGATGATTAGCCAGAGTGCAGGTGCTGGATATGAGCCAGAGTGCAGCTGTCTGATGATGAGCCAGAGTGCATCTCGCTGATGATGAGCCAAACTACACCTGCCTGATGATGAACCAGAGTACAGCTGCATGATGATGAGCCAGAATGCAGCTGCCTGATGATGAGCGATAGTGCATCTGTTTCATGATGATCCAGAGTGCAACTGCCTGATGATGAGCCAGAGTGCAACTGCCTGATGATGAGCCAGAGTGCAGCTGCCTGATGATGAACAAGAGTTCAGGTGCCTGATGATGAGCCAGAGTGCATCTCGCTGATGATGAGCCAAACTACACCTGCCTGATGATGAACCAGAGTACAGCTGCATGATGATGAGCCAGAATGCAGCTACCTGGTGATGAGCCATAGTGCCTCTGTTTGATGATGATCCAGAGTGCAACTGCCTGATGATGAGCCAGAGTGCAGCTGCCTGATGATGAACAAGAGTGCAGGTGCCTGATGATGAGCCAGAATGCAGCTGCCTGATGATGAGCCAGAGTGCATCTGTTTGATGATGAGGCAGCTTGCAGCTGCCTGATGATGAGCCAGAGTGCATGTGCCTGATGATTAGTCAGAGTGCAGGTGCCAACTGATGACCCAGAGTGCAGCTGCCTGATGTTAAGCCAAAATGATGCTGACAGATGATGAGCCAGAGTGCAGCTGCCTGATGATGAGCCAGAGTGCATCTGTCTGATGATGAGCACGATTACACCAGCTTAATGATGAGCCAGAGTGTAGCTGCTGATGATGAGCCAGAGTGCAGCTGTCTGATGATAAGCCACAGTACAGATGCCTGATGATGAGCCAGAATGCAGCTGCCTGATGATGAGACATAGTGCAGCTACCTGATGATGAGCCAGAGTGCAGGAGCTTGATGATGAACCAGAGTACAGCTGCCTGATGATGAGCCAGAATGCAGTTGCCTCATGATGATGAGTCAGAGTGCAGCTGCCTGATGATGAGTCAGAGTGCAGCTGCCTGATGATGAACCAGAGTGCAGCTTCCTGCTGATGAACAAGAGTGCAGGTGCCCCATGATTCACAAGAATACAGCTGCCTGATGATGAGCCAGAGTGCATCTTTTTGATGATGAACAAGAGTGCAGGTACCTGATAATGAACCAGAGTGCAGGTGCCTGATGATTAGCCAGAGTGGAGGAGCTTGATGATGAACCAGAGTACAGCTGCCTGATGATGAGCCAGAATGCAGTTGCCTCATGATGATGAGTCAGAGTGCAGCTGCCTGATGATGAACCAGAGTGCAGCTTCCTGCTGATGAACAAGAGTGCAGGTGCCTCATGATTCACATTATACAGCTGCCTGATGATGAGCCAGAATGCATCTTTTTGATGATGAACAAGAGTGCAGGTACCTGATAATGAACCAGAGTGCAGGTGCCTGATGATTAGCCAGAGTGGAGCTGTCTGATGATGAGCCAGAGAGCATCTGCCTGATGATTAGCCAGAGTGTAGGTGCTGGATATGAGCCAGAGTGCAGCTGCCTGATAATGAGCCAGAGTGCAGCTGCCTGATAATGAGCCAGAGTGCATCTCGCTGATAATGAGCCAAACTACACCTGCCTGATGATGAACCAGAGTACAGCTGCCTGATGATGAGCCAGAATGCAGCTGCCTGATGATGAGCGATAGTGCATCTGTTTCATGATGATACAGAGTGCAACTGCCTGATGATGAGCCAGAGTGCAACTGCCTGATGATGAGTCAGAGTGCAGGGGCCTGATGATGAGCCGTAGTGCAGCTGCGTGATGATGATGAGCCAAAGTGCAGGTGCATGATGATGAGGCAGAGTGCAGCTGCGTGATGATGAGCCAGAGTGCAGCAGCCTGATGATGAACAAGAGTGCAGGTGCCTGATGATGAGTCAGAATTCAGCTGCCTGATGATGAGCTAGAGTTCATCTGTTTGATGATGAGCCAGTGTGCAGCTGCCTGATGATGAGCCAGAGTGCATGTGCCTGATGATTAGCCAGAGTGCAGGTGCCGGCTGATGAGCCAGAGTGCAGCTGCCTGATGATGAGCCAAAATGATGCTGCCTGATGATGAGCCAGAGTGCAGCTGCCTGATGATGAGCCAGAGAGCATCTGCCTGATGATTAGCCAGAGTGCAGGTGCTGGATATGAGCCAGAGTGCAGCTGTCTGATGATGAGCCAGAGTGCATCTCGCTGATGATGAGCCAAACTACACCTGCCTGATGATGAACCAGAGTACAGCTGCATGATGATGAGCCAGAATGCAGCTGCCTGATGATGAGCGATAGTGCATCTGTTTCATGATGATCCAGAGTGCAACTGCCTGATGATGAGCCAGAGTGCAACTGCCTGATGATGAGCCAGAGTGCAGCTGCCTGATGATGAACAAGAGTTCAGGTGCCTGATGATGAGCCAGAGTGCATCTCGCTGATGATGAGCCAAACTACACCTGCCTGATGATGAACCAGTGTACAGCTGCATGATGATGAGCCAGAATGCAGCTACCTGGTGATGAGCCATAGTGCCTCTGTTTGATGATGATCCAGAGTGCAACTGCCTGATGATGAGCCAGAGTGCAGCTGCCTGATGATGAACAAGAGTGCAGGTGCCTGATGATGAGCCAGAATGCAGCTGCCTGATGATGAGCCAGAGTGCATCTGTTTGATGATGAGCCAGAGTGCAGGAGCTTGATGATGAACCAGAGTACAGCTGCCTGATGATGAGCCAGAGTGCATGTGCCTGATGATTAGTCAGAGTGCAGGTGCCAACTGATGACCCAGAGTGCAGCTGCCTGATGTTGAGCCAAAATGATGCTGACAGATGATGAGCCAGAGTGCAGCTGCCTGATGATGAGCCAGAGTGCATCTGTCTGATGATGAGCACGATTACACCAGCTTAATGATGAGCCAGAGTGTAGCTGCTGATGATGAGCCAGAGTGCAGCTGTCTGATGATAAGCCACAGTACAGATGCCTGATGATGAGCCAGAATGCAGCTGCCTGATGATGAGACATAGTGCAGCTGCCTGATGATGAGCCAGAGTGCAGGAGCTTGATGATGAACCAGAGTACAGCTGCCTGATGATGAGCCAGAATGCAGTTTCCTCATGATGATGAGTCAGAGTGCAGCTGCCTGATGATGAACCAGAGTGCAGCTTCCTGCTGATGAACAAGAGTGCAGGTGCCTCATGATTCACAAGAATACAGCTGCCTGATGATGAGCCATAGTTCATCTGTTTGATAATGAACCAGAGTGCAGGTGCCTGATGATTAGCCAGAGTGGAGCTGTCTGATGATGATGATCCAGAGTGAAGCTTCCTGATGATGAGCCAGAGAGCATCTGCCTGATGATGAGCCAGAGTGCATCTCGCTGATGATGAGCCAAACTACACCTGCCTGATGATGAACCAGAGTACAGCTGCCTGATGTTGAGCTAGAATGCAGCTGTCTGATGATGAGCGATAGTGCATCTGTTTCATGATGATCCAGAGTGCAACTGCCTGATGATGAGCCAGAGTGCAGGGGCCTGATGATGAGCCGTACTGCAGCTGCGTGATGATGATGAGCCAAAGTGCAGGTGCCTGATGATGAACCAGAGTGCAGCTTCCTGATGATGAGCCAGAACGCAGCTGTCTGATGATGATGATCCAGAGTGAAGCTTCTTGATGATGAACCAGAGTGCAGGTGCCTGATGATGAGCCAGAGTGCAGCTGCCTGATGATGATCAACTGTTCAGGTGCCTGATGATGAGCCAGAATGCAGCTGCCAGATGATGATCCAGAGAGCAATTGACTGATGATGAGCCAGAGTGCAGCTGCCTCATGATGAGTCATAGTGCATCTGTTTGATGATGATCCAGAGTGCAACTGCCTGGTGATGAACCAGAGTGCAGGGGCCTGGTAATGAGCCGTAGTGCAGCTGCGTGATGATGATGAGCCAGAGTGCAGGTGCCTGATGATGAACCAGAGTGATGCTTCCCGATGATGAGCTAGAATGCAGCTGCCTGAAGATGAACAAGAGTTCAGGTGCCTGATGATGAGCCAGAATGCAGCTGCCAGATGATGAGCCAAAGTGCATCTGTTTGATAATGAACCAGAGTGCAGGTGCCTGATAATGAGCCAGAGTGCAGCTGCCTAATGATGAGCAAGAGTGCAGGTACCTGATTATGAGCCTGAGTGCCAGTGGCTGATGATTAGCCAGAGTGCAGCTGCCTGATGATGAGCTAGAGTGCATCTGCCTGATGATTTGCCAGAGTGCAGGTGCCGGATGATGAGCCAGAGTGCAGCTGCCTGATTATGAGTCAGAATGCAGCTGCCTGATGATGAGCCAGAAAGCAGCTGCAGCCTGATGATGAGCCACAGTGCATCTCTTTGATGATGATCCAGAGTGCAACTGCCTGATGATGATCCAGAGTGCAACTGCCTGATGATTAGCCAGAGTGCAGCTGCCTGATTATAAGCCAGAGTGCAGGTGCCTGATGATGAGCGAGAGTGCATCTGTTTGATGATAATTCACAGGGCAACTGCCTGATGATGAGCCAGAGTGCAGCTGCCTGATGATGAGCAAGAGTGCAGGTACCTGATAATGAGCCAGAGTGTAGGTGCCTGATGATGAACCAGAGTGCAGCTGCCTGATGATGAGCCAGAGTGCATCTGCCAGATGATTGACCAGAGTGCAGGTGCCGGATGATGAGCAAGAGTACAGCTGCATATGGTGAGCCAAAATGCAGCTGCCTGATGATGAGCCGGAGTGCAGCTGCCTGGATGTTTATCTATTGTTATCTCTCTATTACTATCACAAACCTAACTACTTTATAATATTACATCCCGTCGAGCTCTAATATTGTATATAGTTTTTGTCAGTTAATTGTTCCTTCTTTCTGTTGCTTGTATATCCTATCCTGATGAGCCAGGTCATTAGATACATGTCCTCGTGATGAGTCAGGCCAGTAGATATATTCCCAAAGTGATGAGCCAGGTCAGTAGATATATTCCCTCGTGATGAGTCAGGTCAGTAGATTTATTCCCTCGTGATGAGTCAGGTCAGTTGATATATTCCCAAAGTGATGAGCCAGATCACTAGATATATTTTCTTTAGTGACGAGCCTGGCCAAGAGACATTCCCTAGTGATGAGCCTGGCCAAGAGACATTCCCTTGTGACGAGCCTGGCCAAGAGACATTCCCTAGTGATGAGCCTGGCCAAGAGACATTCCCTTGTGACGAGCCTGGCCAAGAGACATTCCCTTGTGACGAGCCTGGCCAAGAGACATTCCCTAGTGATGAGCCTGGCCAAGAGACATTCCCTAGTGATGAGCCTGGCCAAGAGACATTCCCTAGTGATGAGCCTGGCCAAGAGACATTCCCTAGTGATGAGCCTGGCCAAGAGACATTCCCTAGTGATGAGCCTGGCCAAGAGACATTCCCTAGTGACGAGCCTGGCCAAGAGACATTCCCTTGTGACGAGCCTGGCCAAGAGACATTCCCTAGTGATGAGCCTGGCCAAGAGACATTCCCTAGTGATGAGCCTGGCCAAGAGACATTCCCTAGTGATGAGCCTGGCCAAGAGACATTCCCTAGTGACGAGCCTGGCCAAGAGACATTCCCTTGTGACGAGCCTGGCCAAGAGACATTCCCTAGTGATGAGCCTGGCCAAGAGACATTCCCTAGTGATGAGCCTGGCCAAGAGACATTCCCTAGTGATGAGCCTGGCCAAGAGACATTCCCTAGTGATGAGCCTGGCCAAGAGACATTCCCTTGTGACGAGCCTGGCCAAGAGACATTCCCTAGTGATGAGCCTGGCGAAGAGACATTCCCTTGTGACGAGCCTGGCCATGAGACATTCCCTTGTGACGAGCCTGGCCAAGAGACATTCCCTTGTGACGAGCCTGGCCAAGAGACATTCTCTTGTTGTATTTACGTGGGTTTAGCTTCGATTCTTTGGTACGCTGGAAATGCATATTCATATTCATATTCCATCTTGATGAGTCACGTCAGTAGACTATTCACTTGTGATGAGTCAGGTTAGGAGATTTTTCCCTCGGACGTTTACTGCCCCGCAGGCAATGAACGTTTACTCCCCCGCAGGCAATGAACGTTTACTGCCCCGCAGGCAATGAACGTTTACTCCCCCGCAGGCAATGAACGTTTACTCCCCCGCAGGCAATGAACGTTTACTCTCCCCTTGTGGGAAAATCCTAGCAGGCATATATATATTTTTATTATAATTTTTGTTAACTTCGATATTGAATTATTATGGTGCTAAGTGGACTGTATATTTTGATTCAGCCTGCCAGAATCTTATCTGCACATAGTTGGAGGGACAATTATAACTTATACCACTATGAGTGGAAATATGATAAGTTATAATTGTTTACCTTTCGCAAAATATATATTATATCACATATGGTGGTCTAATATACAGTATTATTGTTAGTACTACTCAATCTTATGATTATATTAGTATACAATTTAGAATGCCTCAGCTATGTGGAAGCTATGGCCTGATTAGGCTGGCTATGTTGTTTCCTCCCAACATTTGTTAAGGTGTGGCACATGTGCTTTAGGGTGCATGTATTGGCGTCCTGGCACAGCTAGGGTGTCAAGAAACGTCACTGTTTATGTGGGCCAGCAATCCTTCTCAGTTACTCCAAATCACAATTTACCTGTCAAATGAAGTGACATTAGTTATAGTTCCGTAAACATATAAAGTACAGGTGTGACATGAATATTGTGTGTGTGTGGTGCTGAGTAAAACACTTACTGTGTTTGTGTTTTTCATTTGCTAATAACCGGCTACTTATCCTATATTATATAGTGATCACTACTAATAAAAGAATATTAGGCAGTCGGATACTCAGGCACTCCTGTTGTTAGGTCACAATGGCAATTTCTCAATTGGTCAGATCGTTATGTATCCTTTGATGAGTTGTACTAGACGTGAGGAGCCCTCTCTCTCTCTTTGGTGTTTTTACAAATTCTGGCTACGCCACCCCTGATGTGGGGTGGCGTTCCAATAATGTTGTCTTAAGGACAAAGCTTATTTAACAATAGCAAGGGAGCCAAGCTATATTTTCTGATGTATTTATTTATATTCAGTCCTAGTGAATACTATTTTATAATATTTAAACACTAGACTGTAATTTAAAAAAAATGAGTTAATATATTTACATGTTGTGTGATGACGTCACAGAATCACCCATTCTCTAAATTCTTAATGGGTAACTATAGTTATCATGTGTGTCGGATTTCCAACATAATTCCGGGGGAGGAGGGGGGGTGCAGAATACGGGTTGAAGTCCCGGTAAGAACTGCGATCACTTTATTCCTCGCCCTCAGAATTATAGAGTTTCTTTAATTTGAGCTTGCTCTGTTGTGCAGCAGTCCACTCTGGACGGATGTCCCGTACTGGTGCTTCGGGTGCTGGAAGTCACTGAGCGTCTTTTTTTCCCTGCTAGTTCTAAAGGAACTAATTTCTCTAGTGTTTTGAGAGTAGTGTTGCTTCGGCATTTTACTTTCACTGTTCTCAAGAAGCCCTGACGGTCTGGATGAACAGAAACTATTTGGCCCATAGGCCACTCAGAGCGTGTCCCATCGCTGTTCACCAGAACTATGTCACCAGGGTTCAAGTTAATTCTGTTGTAGGGGTTGTTTCCCCATAATGATACTCCCTCAGAGCAGTCAGGTATTCTCGAGTCCATACGTCATACCACCGACTTATCACTCCTGAAAGATGTTTGAAACGTTTAACCAAGTCACTCTTTCGAACATATGAAGGATCTTCTGGTTCTTCATCCATAAGGGACACTAGAGTTCTTAGAGCTCTCCCATAGATCAGATGAGCTGGACTCAATGCTTCACGCTGCAAAACATCATCAGAGAGGTAGGTTAGTGATCGGTTGTTAACTCGAGCTGCTATCCCATGTCTATCCTTTGGCGGTGTAGAGTTTTCCGTAGAGAACGTTTCACTGTACCAATCATGTGTTCATAGAAACCTTCATGCCATGGTGCTCTGGGAGGTATAAATTTCCAGTGGCACTGCTGTTGATTTAGGTCAGTGTGCATCTTTGGGTGGTTCCAAATTTTCCTCTGGCAGGCTTCTCCTGCTACTAAGTTGGACCCATTGTCTGAGATCATTAACTTAGAACAGGATCTACGTGAAACAAACCTGCAGGAATCCTGTAAGAATGCCTCAGCACTCATATCGGGAGTCACTTCTAGATGTACTGCCCTTGTTGTGGCACAGATGAATAGGTAGATATATGTCTTCACTGGAATTTTGTCCTTGTTGCCTGTCAGTGTTAATGCTCCTGTGAAATTTACTCCTGTCGTCTCAAAGGGACGAATATGTACAACTCGTTCCTTTGGAAGTGGAGGAGGTCCTGGATATGGCAACCCGTTCTCGCACTTGCTTATGGTCAATATTGGCTTATTTAATAAGTGCATACGTGACATACTAATTGAGTGTGAATATTTTAGTTTACCTTGAAAAGATTCATAGAAAACACCGACCTCACCTAACCTTCTTAGTATGTTAAGATAAGCATCTTATTGCTTCTTATTTTCAATCATTACTTCTTGAGGTTATCTTGAGATGATTTCAGGGCTTTTTAGTGTCCCCACGGCCCGGTCCTCGACCAGGCCTCCAACCCCAGGAAGCAGCCTGTGACAGCTGACTAACACCCAGGTACCTATTTTACTGCTAGGTAACAAGGGCATAGGGTGAAAGAAACTCTGCCCAGTGTTTCTCGCCGATGCATGGGATTGAACCCAGGACCACAGGATCACAAGTCCAGCGTGCTGTCCGCTCGGCCGAATGGCTCCCCTACTTAACCTATCAACGGTATAGGTTAAGTAATAATTGTAATTAAGAAGCAATAAGATGCTTATCTTAACAAACTAAGAAGGTTAGGTGAGGTCGGTGTTTTCTACGAAGCTTTTCAAGGTAAACTAAAATATTCACAACCAATTAGTATGTCACATATGCACTTATTAAATAAGCCAATATTGACAGTAAGCAAGTGCGAGAACGGGTTGGATATGGACACACTCTGACATCGTACCTCCGGCAAATTACACAGGATTTATGTATGGATTTTACAGTCTGCCGTCCTTGGGGTAGCCAGTACTCTTGTCTTAAGTCTGTGAGGGTATCTAATACCCCACCATGCAGAGTGTTGTATCTGTGTATGTGTAACACAATTAGCTTGCTTATTTAGTAGTGACGAGAAAGAAATATTGGATTCTTTGCTTCCAGATCTATGTCCACATGCTGTAAGCTGCCTCTGCATTTGATTAGGTAATAATTGTTGGTGTCTATCCAGAGACCCAGATCATTTTGAGGTTTCTTAGGGACATTGTCAAATTCTGTCCCGAATGTATCTGTTTGGGCTCTTTTGACCCAGTACCTTCAGGCACTAGGGAATTGATGCTTGATTCCTATTTTCTTTAGAAAATCAAACACCACTTGGGTGACACCTATTTGTTTGTTCAGTTCAGAGCATTTGTTAGGATCAATTACCAAAGTCTGAGATGGTTCTGGATTCTCAGTGGGAACAGTGACATTGATCACAATGACTTGTGGCTTTTGTTCAGGCCACTGGACATTGACCAGCCACTGAGGTCCATTGAACCACATCGCTGCTTTGGTTAATTGCTGTAAAATCAGGCCTCAGGAGACATTCATATAGATAGATAGTCAGCTGGATTCTCCTTGGTAGGTACATATCTCAGTTTGAACCCTGCTGATAACTCTCATATTTCCTTACGAGAAATACTGTTAGTATCGAATTGGACAGTTAGTATCGCGGTTACTCACGTAAGGATTTTTACTGTTATTGTTCTTCGCCCACAGTAGTACTGCCTCGTTATCTGACCACACCACTATTTCTTCAAAGTTTATGTTGCTTAAGGCCTTGATCAGATAATGAGCCAATCTTACTCTTAACAGTAAGGTTGTTAACTCCAGTTGTGGCAATGATCGTTTCTTTAACGGTGCCACTCTGGCCTTTGAGGTGAGCAAATTGGCTTTGCTCATTTGATACCAGGTAAGCTACTGTGCCATAAGCCTTTCCTGAGGCATCACAGAATACATGTAGCTTAATTGATGTTTTTCATTAACTGTCTTCTGAGGGAACTTGTCAGACTCTAGGATACTTAAATCTTTCACTAGCCCTTGCCACTTTTCTTGTAAAGAAGGTGTTAGAAGATCATCCCAGCCTATCTTCTGTTGCCAGCATTCCTGCATTATCAACTTTCCATTTATTAAGATTGGACTTAATAGTCCTAATGGGTCGAAGGGTTTGCTGACTTGTGATAATAATTTTTTCATTGTTAGGTTGGTTCCACCGACTTGATTGTCAACTGATCTGCAGTTGTATCTCATTCGACGCCTAGTACCGTTGTCTTCTGGGGTACCTTGTAGTCGGGAAATTCTGTTTGATTAGTTGATTTAATTTTGTATTGTTGGAGACCCATGACTGGAGAGGCATATTTGCTCCCAATAATTCTCGATTGGCCTCGTCATATATGTTCAGCAGTTTACTTTCACTGCTGTTTGTTCCTTGGAAATTGTCCACATACAGATTGATGCTAATTTCAGTTTTGTTTGGGCTATTAGTCTCTGTGGTGTAGTGGTAAGACACTCGCCTGGCGTTCCGCGAGCGCTATGTCATGGGTTCGTATCCTGGCTGGGGAGGATTTACTGGGCGCAATTCCTTAACTGTAGCCTCTGTTTAACGCAACAGTAAAATGTGTACTTGGACGAAAAAACGATTCTTCGCGGCAGGGGATCGTATTCCAGGGACCTGCCCGAAACGCTACGCGTACTAGTGGCTGTACAAGAATGTAACAACTCTTGTATATATCTCAAAAAAAAAAATTAGACTTCTTCAAGTCCAAGGTAGCTTGAAGCAGAATTGGAGAAGAAGTCGCACCAAACAAAACTGATGTGAACCTGTATTTGACCATTTCACTGTTTGGATCATTAGGATCCTTGATGCATAGGAACTTGGTACAGTTACGGTCTTCTTCTTAAAGACCTACCCTAAGGAAGGCCTTTCTTGATGTCAGCCGTGTATGCATAAGTTCCGATGCAGAACTTTAACAGCATTTTGTATAGCCTCTGAAAAAGGCTAGGGCTAGTTTGAAGGCAGTCATTCAATGAAACACTATTCTGCTTGCTCTTAGCACTGCAGTTAAATATTATTCTTATTGGGGTAGTAGCTGAATTTGTCAGTACTGGGTGGTGCGGCAGGTAGTGCCCAACCTCGATAAGTTTGTTATTGAGCTGTTGCTTGATTATATCATGGATAATAAAATATATTTTAACAGAATAAATAATAAACAGAAATGCAAGATTGTTACAAAAAGGTGAAATAGTTACTTAAAGTGTTGTGTTTTGTGACAAGTTAAATGTAATGAACGAATTTTGACTGTAAATGTCTTAGCAAAAGCTCTTAACACATAAAAGTCAGTAATTTTTATTAATTTTCACTTGAAGCGTAAGTTTATTAGTACATAAGGTTTGCACATGTTTAGTTTGATGTAATACTTAAAGTTGTTTGAGGATACATAATGCAGTGTCTTACTTTACAAATATTTTGAAAAGTTGCCCTTCACTACTTATTTATTGAATGAAGAATAACGTTTGTTACACTTGAGAGATTATTTGATGCTTGAAGAAGTCCTAGAGAGTGACTATTTTATATAAAGTCGTGTTAAAGAGTGCAAATGACAATTAAAATGATTTTGGAAAGTATTATTGCTGTCTTGGAGAGATTCTTTAAATGCATGAAGATTTTAGAGAACATTCTTCTTAAGTAAAGACAACACAGAGAGTCAGAGAGTCACAAAACGTCCGAAATACAGCAGGTTTAAATCTCAGGGGGAATTGATATATTATTAAAGTAGTCGTAGGACAAAACTAAGACATAGAGACAGAAGCTGGAGTTCAGTAACTGTGTTTACCATATTTACTACATCTGAAATAACTATGTTTTAAATCTTGAGGAAATTGATCAGATAATAGCGGGGGTGTGAGAAGGAACTAAGGTGGACTAAGGAGGGAACAACCGTGGACATTTTCAAGAGGAAACAAGATTTATTCCTCCAAGGAGTGCCGGACCAACCGGGCTGTGGTGGGTATGTGGGCCTGCGGGCCGCTCCAAGCAACAGCCTGGTGGACCAAACTCTCACAAGTCAAGCCTGGCCTCGGGCCGGGCTTGGGGAGTAGAAGAACTCCCAGAACCCCATCAACCAGGTATCAACCAGGTAAGGTGGTGGAGGGGGGGGGGGGGCAGGAAGTGAAGCTTGGTAACTAAATTGTTGTATTTTATTATGTCTGAAATACAGTGCTTTTAAATTTCAGGGAAATTAGCATTAACGGAGTTATAGGAGTAAAGTAACGTGGAGGACAAGAGCTGAAATTTGGTAATTGCTTTCACCCTATTTACTATGCAATAAATAGAGCGGGTTAAAACTTCAAGGGGAATTGGACTGTTAGTATCGAGTCTACGAGAGTAAACTAAGGCGGGGGGACAGGAGCTAGAACTTGGTAACTCTATTTTCGTTACTTACTCTGTCAGAAGTATGATTGCTTTAAATTTTAGAGGATTTATTTAGATACTAATGAAGATACGAGAGGGGACTAAGACAGGGATGGGAGCTAGCACTGGGTGTCTCATTTTATCTTATTTACTATGTCTGAAATATGAGTGGTTTTAATTGGGCTATTAGTAGCGAAACTACACTTATAAATGTAAAGAGCTCAGTCAAAGCGCTAATATCTAATGAACGTTTTAAAATATCTGCTCAACACTGAAGAGTTTAATTTCCTCCATAAGATAACCATAACCTCTTAAGAATGCAGGTGTAAGTAAAACTCCTGTAAGTAAGTAAATATTTGGGTCATAAACTGGTCTCTGACAAATTTCGGTCTCAAACTAGACTCTAGCAATATATGAACTTCTTCCATAAGAACTCTGTAAGAACACAGCAAGGATTAAAACTATGAAAATTGGGTCTTAAACTGGTCTCTATAACATTTGGTCTTAAACTGGTCTTGGCAAATATTTAGGTCTTAAACTGGTCTCTGTCTAATTTCGGTCTTAAACTAGTCTCTTAATAATTTCGGTCTTAAAATGGGTTACATAGCAGTAAATGGATATAAAACTAAACGTTACTGCTAAGATGTCTATTTTCCTTAACAAAACTTCTATGAACATATTATCAGAAAATGGTCTGAAGTATTTCGGTCCTAAACTATTCTCTGAAAATATTTCGGTCTTAAACGAGTATGTCAGTGACGAGTTAAAACTCTGACAATTTTTTCCTGGGACCTCTGATGTCTTAGCAGTAACTGGCCTCAAAAAAATTTCAGTTAATGCTAAGTCGTCAACTCTACTTCTAAGGTTTACTCTTCCCTACAAGCAGTGAACGTTTACTCTCCACCCACAGGCAGTGAACGTTTACTCTCCACCCACAGGCAGTGAACGTTTACTCTCCACCCACAGGCAGTGAACGTTTACTCTCCACCCACAGGCAGTGAACGTTTACTCTCCACCCACAGGCAGTGAACGTTTACTCTCCACCCACAGGCAGTGAACGTTTACTCTCCACCCACAGGCAGTGAACGTTTACTCTCCACCCACAGGCAGTGAACGTTTACTCTCCACCCACAGGCAGTGAACGTTTACTCTCCACCCACAGGCAGTGAACGTTTACTCTCCACCCACAGGCAGTGAACGTTTACTCTCCACCCACAGGCAGTGAACGTTTACTCTCCACCCACAGGCAGTGAACGTTTACTCTCCACCCACAGGCAGTGAACGTTTACTCTCCACCCACAGGCAGTGAACGTTTACTCTCCACCCACAGGCAGTGAACGTTTACTCTCCACCCACAGGCAGTGAACGTTTACTCTCCACCCACAGGCAGTGAACGTTTACTCTCCACCCACAGGCAGTGAACGTTTACTCTCCACCCACAGGCAGTGAACGTTTACTCTCCACCCACAGGCAGTGAACGTTTACTCTCCACCCACAGGCAGTGAACGTTTACTCTCCACCCACAGGCAGTGAACGTTTACTCTCCACCCACAGGCAGTGAACGTTTACTCTCCACCCACAGGCAGTGAACGTTTACTCTCCACCCACAGGCAGTGAACGTTTACTCTCCACCCACAGGCAGTGAACGTTTACTCTCCACCCACAGGCAGTGAACGTTTACTCTCCACCCACAGGCAGTGAACGTTTACTCTCCACCCACAGGCAGTGAACGTTTACTCTCCACCCACAGGCAGTGAACGTTTACTCTCCACCCACAGGCAGTGAACGTTTACTCTCCACCCACAGGCAGTGAACGTTTACTCTCCACCCACAGGCAGTGAACGTTTACTCTCCACCCACAGGCAGTGAACGTTTACTCTCCACCCACAGGCAGTGAACGTTTACTCTCCACCCACAGGCAGTGAACGTTTACTCTCCACCCACAGGCAGTGAACGTTTACTCTCCACCCACAGGCAGTGAACGTTTACTCTCCACCCACAGGCAGTGAACGTTTACTCTCCACCCACAGGCAGTGAACGTTTACTCTCCACCCACAGGCAGTGAACGTTTACTCTCCACCCACAGGCAGTGAACGTTTACTCTCCACCCACAGGCAGTGAACGTTTACTCTCCACCCACAGGCAGTGAACGTTTACTCTCCACCCACAGGCAGTGAACGTTTACTCTCCACCCACAGGCAGTGAACGTTTACTCTCCACCCACAGGCAGTGAACGTTTACTCTCCACCCACAGGCAGTGAACGTTACTCTCCACCCACAGGCAGTGAACGTTTACTCTCCACCCACAGGCAGTGAACGTTTACTCTCCACCCACAGGCAGTGAACGTTTACTCTCCACCCACAGGCAGTGAACGTTTACTCTCCACCCACAGGCAGTGAACGTTTACTCTCCACCCACAGGCAGTGAACGTTTACTCTCCACCCACAGGCAGTGAACGTTTACTCTCCACCCACAGGCAGTGAACGTTTACTCTCCACCCACAGGCAGTGAACGTTTACTCTCCACCCACAGGCAGTGAACGTTTACTCTCCACCCACAGGCAGTGAACGTTTACTCTCCACCCACAGGCAGTGAACGTTTACTCTCCACCCACAGGCAGTGAACGTTTACTCTCCACCCACAGGCAGTGAACGTTTACTCTCCACCCACAGGCAGTGAACGTTTACTCTCCACCCACAGGCAGTGAACGTTTACTCTCCACCCACAGGCAGTGAACGGAGGCATTGTGATGGTGAGCTTCTACAACAACTTCCTGACCTGTAGTGAGGCTGCATCTATCAAGGATGTAATCGGTACGTCTCTTCTGTCATTTGTAGAGGTGCGGATGTGTGGAAGTGCTGGTGTGTTGAGGTGCGGGTGTGTGGAAGTGCTGGTGTGTTGAGGTGCGGGTGTGTGGAAGTGCTGGTGTGTTGAGGTGCGGGTGTGTGGAAGTGCTGGTGTGTTGAGGTGCGGGTGTGTGGAAGTGCTGGTGTGTTGAGGTGCGGGTGTGTGGAAGTGCTGGTGTGTAGAGGTGCGGGTGTGTGGAAGTGCTGGTGTGTTGAGGTGCGGGTGTGTGGAGGTGCTGGTGTGTTGAGGTGCGGGTGTGTGGAAGTGCTGGTGTGTTGAGGTGCGGGTGTGTGGAAGTGCTGGTGTGTTGAGGTGCGGGTGTGTGGAGGTGCTGGTGTGTTGAGGTGCGGGTGTGTGGAAGTGCTTCTGTGAAGAGGTGCTGGTGTGTATAGGTACTGGTGTGTAGAGGTGCTTCTGTGTAGAGGTGCTGGTGTGGAGAGTTGTTTGTGTGTATATTCGTCGCCTTAGACCTACGGTGCTTGCTTGGTTGTAGAGAATACACAGTAGTTCAGTTCAGTAATTTTTTAGGTAAAGGCAACAAGGTATAGATGAGGCCTGCCGAGGTCCTACCTAGCTCTGGTTCTGTGAGATACCGAGGAGAGCGGCCAGTGCCGGCTCTGTGGGGAATGACGTCAGAGCCCTACTCCCCTGTGATTGGCTATAACCCAACCGTCATACAATTTGAGTACAAACACCCCTCGGTCACGCTACCAAATCGACGTCCCTTGTCGACAAGCTCTGGCTAGCTAAATACAATGATACTGAAAGGACCTCGGTGGTATGCAATAATAGCTTACAAGTATAATAACAGATTAAAATAAAAAGATAGATAAGATGTGCGTAAATACAAACACCTCTCGGCATGTGCACAAAAATAAGAACATAATTACTCGGTAGAAAAACGTGGTAACAAAAATCATGGTAATCTGAACAGGAGCATGTCTGAGTATCAGATATGAACAATACTGCCAAGTCAACTGAAGTCGATACCTCATCGACTTCAGAGGGGCAAAATGTATAGTTAAAAGTAAGGGTTTCGTTGAACGAAATGTGATCTAGTCTGCTCTAATCAAACATTGTAACAACAGCCTTAATGTGAGCCCTGGTATGTACAGGTTGGATCCCCTATATAAGCCTCAATATAGCACGTCAGTATAATATAGCATACATTTAACCTGTATGGCCCTTTTATATATAGATGTATTAATATAAGAAAGTACTTAAGGAAATTCCTGTTTCAATTCTTCCTCCGTGGTCTGACAGTCATATATGTATATATATATATATATATATATATATATATATATATATATATATATATATATATATATATATATATATATGCATATATATATATATATATATGCATATATATATATATATATATATATATATATATATATATATATATATATATATATTACATATAGTCCCCAGGACTATATGCAACTAAAATCTCACACCCCAGAAGTGACTCGAACCCTGTACACACCAGTTGCATTGTGCTTATGGCAATATGGGTTTGAGTATCTTCTGGGGTGCGAGTTTTCAGTTATATATATATATATATATATATATATATATATATATATATATATATATGTCGTACCTAATAGCCAGAACGCACTTCTCAGCCTACTATTCAAGGCCCGATTTGCCTAATAAGCCAAGTTTTCATGAATTAATGTTTTTTCGTCTACCTAACCTACCTAACCTAACCTAACCTAGCTTTTTTTGGCTACCTAACCTAACCTTACCTATAAATATAGGTTAGGTTAGGTTAGGTAGGGTTGGTTAGGTTCGGTCATATATCTACGTTAATTTTAACTCCAATAAAATAAAATTGACCTCATACATAGAGAAAAGGGTTGCTTTATCATTTCATAAGAAAAAAATTATAGTAAATATATTAATTCAGGAAAACTTGGCTTACTAGGCAAATCTGGCCTTGAATAGTAGGCTGAGAAGTGAGTTCTGGCTACTAGGTACGACATATATATATATATATATATATATATATATATATATATATATACTAGTAGTACCCGCCACGCGTTGCTGTGGCTCAGTCTGGTTAAATGAAAAAGAAAGAAAAGAGAAAGCGCACGTTTCTAATATGTTTAATTTGACAATGCTTGTGTGTACACAATATTTTGTTGTTGTTCCATTGTCTGCGGATATATAGAGATTGTCTGGTTTGCCGACTCTAGAACACGCAACATATAAGTGTCCTTGTGAGAAGCAATCTGTGTCTTGATATAAACTGCACAATTCTAAAGATTGGTTCCGAGCTTTGTTGAGGGTAATTCTAAACGCCAATCGAAATGGAAATTACATTGTCTTAAATCGATATGGCATATCTGTTGGAATCATAGGAATGCGAGGATTAGGACATAATCACCTTTGAAAGATCCTGTCAAGATTGTGGCTTCTACGACGTAGCTGATTATTTTTTTTTACTGCAAGGTCCATGGCATCGCAAAGCTTTGGCTGATTGATATTTCGCAACATGATAATTGGCACGCTGATTTTCAATTGCCGTACGTGTGGTGGTATCCCTGGCAGATTGAGTGAATTCAAAAATTCTGTAGGATAATTAATCGCTTCATCTGCTTCCTCAACAGTGTCGACGGACATGTATGTGACTGCCTCGCGTTGTATGTTAGACTGAATAATATTGTTAAGTTCGTAGACGTCTTTGTTCTTGGCCGCAAGAAGAGCTCGTTTATTTAGCCAATCGTGATTCTTATAATTGGTTTGAATATTGGGAAATACTTTCTTAAAAAATTCTTCGTTTGACGTTATTAAATTGTAGAAGTTATGAGGCAATGAAATTCGTCCTGAGGTCAGATCAACCGGCACGTTTCTGTTCTCAATTTCCAGAAATTGATGTGAGAATATCCTAGCTGATGGATCGTTTTGCTGCTAGACACGCATATTTGTAGTTAATTTTAACGTCTTTACATGGCTCCACAAAGTAGAGTTTTTCAGGCAAGCATTTATTTTGTCTGCTGGTGTCGATCGAGGAATTACAGGTAATGTTTTCCTGAAATCTCCTTCAAGCAATATTAATGCGTTAGCAAATGGTCTGATGTTTCACCGCAAATCTTGCAATGATCGATCAAGAGCCTCGAGCGATTTTTTGGAGTCCATTGTGCATTTTTCCCAAACAATAAGTCTACATTTCTGCAATACTTTTCCCATGCTGGATGCTTTGGAAATGTTGCACGTGGGAGTTTCAATGAATTGCATGTTCAGTGGCAATTTCAAAGTCCAATGAGCAGTTCTTCCACCAGGTAGCAATATTGCAGCTATTCTGGACGACGCAAGAGTACAGTATAGTACTGTTGTACTGAATAGTAATAGTCTGTTGTTCAACATTAAATGGCTATGCCATTTTGGAATTGAATCGCTGCAAGACTCAATCTAATTAGGAAGGTTTTACCAGTTCCTCCTGGCGCATCTAGGAAGAAGATTTCTCCAATCCCATTAGTAACAGTTTGATTTTTTTTTTATTGTAAATGCTTTTTGCTCAAGCTTACGAATATTTGATTGCACATACGACAACAGATCACCTGTGTTGTAATTTGGTACACGACGCAATTCTATAACGAACGAAGTAGCAGCAGATGGATTCGGTGATGTCATTCCCAGTTAAATGAGAACTTTGTTCGCGATTTCTAAGCTAAAATCTTTAATCATAATCAACGCTTCGTTTTAGACTTCTGCTGTGAAAACCATGTTCATATATGAAATATCCTTGTGTATTCGAAGGACAATATTTGAAGCCATGTGCGATTTATATTTCTCCCCTAACTGTGTTGGAGAGGGAGAGCAGCCGGTCAACATGATTGCAAACAATGCAAGAATTTTATTTTGTTGTGACGTGTTTGACGCGTCATTAAGTCATACATCCCAGTGTCTGTTGTTCAACATTAAATTCACAACTTGAAATGCACTACGGAAAGTGACATGTGTGACGCCGTTTGACAAATCTCAATTGCTGGAAAGACGTTGAACTGGGCACATTTACCAACAGCACGCGAAGGAAAAAGCATTCATCTTGATTGGGATGCATGGTGTACAATCTACCTATCTTAGATTGTTTGAGTATGCCAAGTTGTCTGTCGACTCTCTCTCCTAGTTTGCGACGTTCAAATGATTTTCTACTCGCATTCCATATGTATTACGTAGGCACTTCCGCATACAGCAGTGTTTTCGCAAACGCGTCATTCTAACATAACATGAAAAAAGCAGTTAACATTGTAGCTGGTGGATTCATGGCTTTTTTTTTTTTAGAGATATACAAGAGTTGTTACATTTTTGTACCGTCACTAGTACGCGTAGCGTTTCGGGTACGTCCCTGGAATATGACCCCCACGAAGAATCGTTGTTTTAACCAAGTACCCATTTTACTGTTGAGGTAAACAAAAGCTACAGATAAGGATTTGCGCCCAGTAAATCCTCCCCGGCCAGGATACGAACCTATGACAGAGTGCTCGCGGAACGCTAGGCGTGTGTCTTACCTCTACACCACGGAGATATTTGTTTCACATATGCAGATGTGAAATAAACACGTTGTTCATTTTCTTGTTTTCAAACCAGAAACAAAAAATACTAAGGAAATATTTCAAAATCAAACACAGTTTAATCGACACAGCTCAATTCCACCACCAACTTCACTAAAAAATAAGAACAGTTAAAAAAACGATATGAAAAAAATGAAAAAAACAAACAAAAATAAACTATACTCACAAAATGAACGGTATGGTAAACAACACACCTCAATTTCAATGCAATATCACACAAAATAATTAAATCAAAATGAAAATAAATCGAAATACATGAAAATTCAATTTATCAATGCAATTGGAAACATTGAAATGGAATTGTAACAATTTTAGTATTGTGTGTGTAGCTTTCACATGCAACAGGTGGCGCTGTTTTTCAAAAAAAGCATGTTTTTTCCTGTCACAGGTGAGGCATGTATTTAGTAAGTATATAAAAACACGCGCCTATTCGAATGCAACGTTGTGTCAAAATTTCAAAGCAATCGGTAAAGGGGTTTCGAAGATTTCCTTCACGTGAAAAACACAGTTTTTCAAATAAATCATGTTTTTTCCCTTCACAGACGTGACATATATTTAGTATGTATATATAACAATCCGCTTGGATGTGACGGGAACGTTGTGTGAAAAATTCAAAGCAATCGCTGAAGAACTTTCGGAGATTAGCGATTTTGAAAAATCGAACATTTCAATTTTTATTTATATAGATAGCATGTGTGTTGCTCTTACTGGCAACAGATGGCGCTGTTTGTCAAGAAAAGCCTAGTTTTACCTGTCACAGGTGTGGGATCTATACTTATACATACGAAATGAACGGTATGTTAAACAACACAGCTCAATTCCAACATAATGCCACACAAAATAATTAAATGAAAAATATAATAAATATTAATCTATGAAAATAAAATTTATGAATGCAATCGGAAACATTGAAATGGAATTCGTGACATATTTAGTATAGCGTGAATATTGCTATTATGTGCAACAGATGGCGCTGTTTTTTAAAAACGCATGTTTTTACCTGGATGTGCAGAATACCCACGTTGAAATGCAAAGGTGCAACAGGTACTCTGAGAGAGAACTCTATCAACAACAGAGGCCCGAGACTGTTCAACACGCTTCCGCTACACATAAGGGGCATAACTGGCAATCCCCTCACAGTGTTCAAAAGAGAACTGGATAAGCACCTCCAAAGGATACCAGATCAACCAGGCTGTGAGTCATACGTCCGGCTGCGAGCAGCCGCGTCCAACAGCCTGGTTGATCAGTCCAGCAACCAGGAGGCCTGGTCGACGACCGGCCCGCGAGGACGCTAAGCCCCGGAAGCACCACAAGGTAACCTCAAGGTAAGGTAACCTGTCACAGGGGGTGGCATCTATATAATAAGTATATAAAAAGACGTGCCTATTCAAATGCAACGTTGTGTCAAAATTTCATAGCAATCGGTGAAGAACTTTCAGAGATTACAGCGTGTGTTGCTCTTATGTCCAACAGATGGCGCTGTTTTTTAAAAAAAAAGAGTGTTTTTTCCTGTCACAGGTGAGGCATGTATATAGTAGATATATAAAAAGACGCGCCTATTCGAATACAATGTTGTGTCAAAATTTCAAAGCAATCAGAAAAGAGGTTTCGAAGATTTCTCTCACATGAAAAACACAGTTTTTCAGAAAAAGAATGTTTTTTTTTTTTTACCGTCACATACGTAATATCTATATAGTACGTATATAAAACCCTGGCCGGATGCGAATGGAACATTGTGTAAAAATTTCAAAGCAATCGGTGAAGAACTTTCGGAGATTATCGATTTTCAACAAACGAACTTTTCCATTTATATATATATATATATATATATATATATATATATATATATATATATATATATATATATATATATATATATATATATATATATATATATATATGTCGTACCTAGTAGCCAGAACGTCGTACTCGGTCTACTATGCAAGGCCCAATTTGCCTAATAAGCCAAGTTTTCATGAATTAATTGTTTTTCGACTACCTAACCTACCTAACCTAACCTAACTTAACTTTTTCGGCTACCTAACCTAATCTAACCTATAAAGATAGGTTAGGTTAGGTTAGGTAGGGATGGTTAGGTTCGGTCGTATATCTATGTTAATTTTAACTCCAATAAAAAAAAATTGTCCTCAAACATAATGAAATGGGTAGCTTTATCATTTCATAAGAAAAAAATTAGAGAAAATATATTAAGTAAGGAAAACTTGGCTTATTAGGCAAATCGGGCCTTGCATAGTAGGCTGAGAAGTGCGTTCTGGCTACTAGGTACGACATATATATATATATATATATATATATATATATATATATATATATATATATATAATATATATATATGTCGTACCTAATAGCCAGAACGCACTTCTCAGCCTACTATGCAAGGCCCGATTTGCCTAATAAGCCAAGTTTTCATGAATTAATATATTTTCTTTAATTTTTTTCCTTTGAAATGATAAAGCTACCCATTTCATTATGTATGAGGTCAATTTTTTTTTATTGGAGTTACAATTAACGTAGATATATGACCGAACCTAACCAACCCTACCTAACCTTAGGTAAGGTAACCTACCTTTTCGGTTACCTACCTAAGGTTAGGTAACCGAAAAACTTAGGTTAGGTTAGGTAGGTTATATATATGTCGTACCTAGTAGCCAGAACGCACTTCTCAGCCTACTATGCAAGGCCCGATTTGCCTAATAAGCCAAGTTTTCATGAATTAATTGTTTTTTGACTACCTAACCTACCTAACCTAACGTAACCTAACTTTTTCGGCTACCTAACCTAACCTAACCTATAAAGATAGGTTAGGTTAGGTTAGGTAGAGTTGGTTAGGTTCGGTCATATATCTACGTTAATTTTAACTCCAATAAAAAAAAATTGACCTCATGCATAATGAAATGGGTAGCTTTATCATTTCATAACAAAAAAATTAGAGAAAATATATTAATTCCGGATTAATTAATTAATTTTATATATATATATATATATATATATATATATATATATATATATATATATATATATATATATATATATATTTTATTAAATATGACCGAAAAAGTAAGATTAATAATTCTAACACGAATTTTCTCAATCTTTCGTACATTATGCTTCACTGTTGGAGGTAAATCAAAAATCACTTCTCCAAAATTCATTTTTATTTCTAGTCTGACGCGACACGGGCGCGTTTCGTAAAACTTATTACATTTTCAAAGACTTCACAAATACACAACTGATTAGAACTTGCGTTTCCCTGATTTTATATCTACATTTGAGTGAGGTGGGAAGGGTGATGTGGCATTACATTTGAGTAAGGTGGGAAGGATGATGTGGCATTAGAGGATATTAATAGGGTATTAAAAGTATCAACACAAGACAGAACACGAAACAATGGATATTGAATAGAAGTGTTTGTAGAAAGCCTTTTGGTCCATATTTCTTGATGCTTCTATATTGGAGCGGAGTCTTGAGGTGGGTAGAATATAGTTGTGCAATAATTGGCTGTTGATTGCTGGTGTTGACTTCTTGATGTGTAGTGCCTCGCAAACGTCTAGCCGCCTGCTATCGCTGTATCTATCGATGATTTCTGTGTTGTTTACTAGGATTTCTCTGGCGATGGTTTGGTTATGGGAAGAGATTATATGTTCCTTAATGGAGCCCTGTTGTTTATGCATCGTTAAACGCCTAGAAAGAGATGTTGTTGTCTTGCCTATATACTGGGTTTTTTGGAGCTTACAGTCCCCAAGTGGGCATTTGAAGGCATAGACGACGTTAGTCTCTTTTAAAGCGTTCTGTTTCGTGTCTGGAGAGTTTCTCATGAGTAGGCTGGCCGTTTTTCTGGTTTTATAGTAAATCGTCAGTTGTATCCTCTGATTTTTGTCTGTAGGGATAACGTTTCTATTAACAATATCTTTCAGGACCCTTTCCTCTGTTTTATGAGCTGTGGAAAAGAAGTTCCTGTAAAATAGTCTAATAGGGGGTATAGGTGTTGTGTTAGTTGTCTCTTCGGAGGTTGCATGGCTTTTCACTTTCCTTCTTATGATGTCTTCGATGAAACCATTGGAGAAGCCGTTATTGACTAGAACCTGCCTTACCCTACAGAGTTCTTCGTCGACTTGCTTCCATTCTGAGCTGTGGCTGAGAGCACGGTCGACGTATGCGTTAACAACACTCCTCTTGTACCTGTCAGGGCAGTCGCTGTTGGCATTTAGGCACATTCCTATGTTTGTTTAATTTGTGTAGACTGCAGTGTGGAAACCTCCGCCCTTTTCCATGACTGTTACATCTAGAAAAGGCAGCTTCCCATCCTTTTCCGTCTCGTAAGTGAAACGCAGCACGGAACTCTGCTCAAATGCCTCCTTCAGCTCCTGCAGATGTCTGACATCAGGTACCTGTGTAAAAATGTCGTCAACATACCTGCAGTATATGGCCGGTTTCAAGTTCATGTCGACTAAGACTTTTTTCTCGATGGTACCCATGTAGAAGTTTGCAAACAGGACACCTAGGGGAGAACCCATAGCGACCCCATCTACTTGCTTATACATGTGCCCATCCGGGCTCAAGAAGGGTGCCTCTTTAGTACAAGCTTGGAGTAGTTTCCTCAGAATACTTTCTGGCATGTCAAGAGGAGTACAGGCTGGATCACGATACACTCTGTCGGCTATCATTCCGATTGTCTCGTCCACAGGTACGTTGGTACGTACCAACGGAATGATAGCCGACAGAGTGTATCGTGATCCAGCCTGTACTCCTCTTGACATGCCAGAAAGTATTCTGAGGAAACTACTCCAAGCTTGTACTAAAGAGGCACCCTTCTTGAGCCCGGATGGGCACATGTATAAGCAAGTAGATGGGGTCGCTATGGGTTCTCCCCTAGGTGTCCTGTTTGCAAACTTCTACATGGGTACCATCGAGCAAAAAGTCTTAGTCGACATGAACTTGAAACCGGCCATATACTGCAGGTATGTTGACGACATTTTTACACAGGTACCTGATGTCAGACATCTGCAGGAGCTGAAGGAGGCATTTGAGCAGAGTTCCGTGCTGCGTTTCACTTACGAGACGGAAAAGGATGGGAAGCTGCCTTTTCTAGATGTAACAGTCATGGAAAAGGGCGGAGGTTTCCACACTGCAGTCTACACAAAGGAAACAAACATAGGAATGTGCCTAAATGCCAACAGCGACTGCCCTGACAGGTACAAGAGGAGTGTTGTTAACGCATACGTCGACCGTGCTCTCAGCCACAGCTCAGAATGGAAGCAAGTCGACGAAGAACTCTGTAGGGTAAGGCAGGTTCTAGTCAATAACGGCTTCTCCAATGGTTTCATCGAAGACATCATAAGAAGGAAAGTGAAAAGCCATGCAACCTCCGAAGAGACAACTAACACAACACCTATACCCCCTATTAGACTATTTTACAGGAACTTCTTTTCCACAGCTCATAAAACAGAGGAAAGGGTCCTGAAAGATATTGTTAATAGAAACGTTATCCCTACAGACAAAAATCAGAGGATACAACTGACGATTTACTATAAAACCAGAAAAACGGCCAGCCTACTCATGAGAAACTCTCCAGACACGAAACAGAACGCTTTAAAAGAGACTAACGTCGTCTATGCCTTCAAATGCCCACTTGGGGACTGTAAGCTCCAAAAAACCCAGTATATAGGCAAGACAACAACATCTCTTTCTAGGCGTTTAACGATGCATAAACAACAGGGCTCCATTAAGGAACATATAATCTCTTCCCATAACCAAACCATCGCCAGAGAAATCCTAGTAAACAACACAGAAATCATCGATAGATACAGCGATAGCAGGCGGCTAGACGTTTGCGAGGCACTACACATCAAGAAGTCAACACCAGCAATCAACAGCCAATTATTGCACAACTATATTCTACCCACCTCAAGACTCCGCTCCAATATAGAAGCATCAAGAAATATGGACCAATAGGCTTTCTACAAACACTTCTATTCAATATCCATTGTTTCGTGTTCTGTCTTGTGTTGATACTTTTAATACCCTATTAATATCCTCTAATGCCACATCATCCTTCCCACCTTACTCAAATGTAATGCCACATCACCCTTCCCACCTCACTCAAATGTAGATATAAAATCAGGGAAACGCAAGTTCTAATCAGTTGTGTATTTGTGAAGTCTTTGAAAATGTAATAAGTTTTACGAAACGCGCCCGTGTCGCGTCAGACTAGAAATAAAAATGAATTTTGGAGAAGTGATTTTTGATTTACCTCCAACAGTGAAGCATAATGTACGAAAGATTGAGAAAATTCGTGTTAGAATTATTAATCTTACTTTTTCGGTCATATTTAATAAAATATGTCTACAGGAAAGACTGCTACCAAAATATATATATATATATATATATATATATATATATATATATATATATATATATATATATATATATATAAATATATATATATATATGTCGTACCTAGTAGCCAGAACGTACTTCTCAGCCTACTATGCAAGGCCCGATTTGCCTAATAAGCCAAGTTTTCATGAATTAATTGTTTTTCGACTACCTAACCTACCTAACCTAACCTAACCTAACTTTTTCGGCTACCTAACATAACCTAACCTATAAAGATAGGTTAGGTTAGGTTAGGTAGGGTTGGTTAGGTTCTGTCATATATCTACGTTAATTTTAACTCCAATAAAAAAAAATTGACCTCATACATAATGAAATGGGTAGCTTTATCATTTCATAAGAAAAAAATTAGGAAAAATATATTAATTCATGAAAACTTGGCTTATTAGGCAAATCGGGCCTTGCATAGTAGGCTGAGAAGTGCGTTCTGGCTACTAGGTACGACATATATATATATATATATATATATATATATATATATATATATATATATATATATATATATATATATATATATACGCACTTCTCAGCCTACTATGCAAGGCCAGATTTGCCTAATAAGCAAAGTTTTCATGAATTAATGTTTTTTCGACTACCTAACCTACCTAACCTAACCTAACCTAACTTTTTCGGCTACCTAACCTAACCTATAAAGATAGGTTAGGTTAGGTTAGGTAGGGTTGGTTAGGGTCCGTCATATATCTACGTTAATTTTAACTCCAATAAAACAAAATTGATCTCATACATAATGAAATGGGTAGCTTTATCATTTCATAAGAAAAAAATTAGAGAAAATATATTAATTCAGGAAAACTTTTCTTATTAGGCAAATCGGGCCTTGCATAGTAGGCTGAGAAGTGCGTTCTGGCTACTAGGTACGACATATATATATATATATATATATATATATGTCGTACCTAGTAGCCAGAACGCACTTCTCAGCCTACAATGCAAGGCCCGATTTGCCTAATAAGCCAAGTTTTCATGAACTAATTGTTTTTCGACTACCTAACCTAACCTAACCTAACTTTTTCGGCTACCTAACCTAACCTAACCTATAAAGATAGGTTAGGTTAGGTTAGGTAGGGTTGGTTAGGTTCGGTCATATATCAACGTTAATTTTAACTCCAATAAAAAAAAATTGACCTCATATATAATGAAATGGGTAGCTTTATCATTTCATAAGCAAATAATTAGAGAAAATATATTAATTCAGGGAAACTTGGCTTATTAGGCAAATCGAGCCTTGCATAGTAGGCTGAGAAGTGCGTTCTGGCTACTAGGTACGACATATATATATATATATATATATATATATATATATTAATCGGGCCATATATATATATATATATATATATATATATATATATATATATATATATATATATATATATATATATATATATATATATATATATATTGTGACGGTAACGCGTTGGTGTTCGGCTGTTCAAAGCTAGGGGTATGGCCTCGTCACATAGAATAAAAAAAAATAGAAAATCTGGAACTTCGTCTGTGGTAAGGTAAGGAGAAGACACACAAAACACAAGTAAATTTTAACAATGGAATTTTAATTACGTTAGATAAACAAAACATGAATAAAATGGACATACAAATTCGTATAATAAAATCAATCAATCAAAATAATAAGAATAAGTAAATGACAAAATGAAAAGTTACGTTAAGACAAGTGAGCAATAACAAGCTGTGCAATATACAATAAAATGAGAGGTGCAGGAATATTGGCTTTAAGCTATCACCTCTCTTAGTACACGTAAGCCAAAGCTTAGTCTACCAGGAAGAAGTGTTAACCATATGAAAGCACTGAATATTCTGAGGACTGAGGTCGTGGCGGCCCCAGACATCAAGTAGTATGGTGGGTGGAGTGCAGTTGCAGCTAGACCGGCGGCCAATCAGCGAGGAGCCGGCAACAAGACAGGTAGTTTGGCGGTTTGAGGCTGAGCAGGTGTTCCTGGCTGCATACGTTTTGCTCTCTGGCAAACCTTGGAGATGTTGTTGTCGTTGTTGGACATTTCTTCCATAGTAGTTTTATATATTTGTAACGACGTATTTTTGGAGGGAAGAGCAGGCTCAATCTCTTGAAGGAGATTATCGTCACAACTCTCCCTCGAAGCCTGCGGTTCTGGAAGAAGTACGTCGTTATGTGGTGAAGTAATGGATGGAGTCGCTTCTACTTCATAAACTCTGGAGAGATCATGGGCTAAGATGTTGTCGGAATCTTGGTATAGCGTGTCTCCAGGTTGAATTCCTGCAGTTAGCAAGCCCATAGTAGAAGACGTTGAGATGGGAAGTGGGCGTGCTGCAGGAGGTGTAGGGTGGTGTGGTCCGTGTTGATGGTGGACCGAGCACTTTTCAGGTGTGGAGTGAAGTGCTGGAGCTTCAGGATGATGAAGAGTAGTTCCTTGCCAATTGTTCCGTAGTTCCTTGTAGCAGTAGTCGCTGACAGGTGTGTTCTCCTCGCCTCGGTGCTGCATCACGACACCACCAACGTCGGTACCACTGGCGTCGACATGGAGGATGAAGGGCTTATCTGACGAGGTGAGAGTGGAATTAGAATAGGGCAAAGGAGCACGATTATTATCCTGAAAGTATTTGGGAAGATCATTAAGGATTTCAGAATTAGAAAGCGCTGACTCCTTGTCAGTGCTTTCGGGAGGAGAAGCTGGGAAGGTCTCACTGTGGATGTGGGGTTCTGTGGAGGTAGAACAGTTAATCAGGACAGTGGGAGGAGTACCATTATATTGCTTCAGGAGGTTGACGTGGCACAGTTGGGTCTTCCGCCGCCTATCTGGAGTCTCTATGACGTAGCTGTTGTTATTTCTGCACTCTTTGACGCGGTAGGGTCCTGAAAACCTGTTTTGTAAAGGTGAACCTGGGATAGGGAAGTATGCTAGAATGAAGTCTCCTGGCTTAAATTTTCGTACTTTGCTGTTCTGGTCGTAATGAGTCTTCATCCTCTCCTGGGCTTTCAATAGATTATCATGGGCAAAACGGTGGACTCTCTCTAGAATGTGTTGAAGGTTTTGAAGAAACTGGGGCACATTCTGATGCTCACTGAGGGTGGCATCTCTGAGAGATTCTTTGAAAGCCTTAAGGGGAGTACGGCACTTACGGCCGTAGAGCATCTCATAAGGAGATACTCCTAGGGACTCATTGGGGAGACTTCTGTAAATACACATTATAAGGTCGATTTGCTTATCCCAATCCTTAGAGGTTTCACTACAAAACTTTTTCAAGAGTGCTTTGATAGTCTGATGACTACGTTCAAGAGAACCCTGTGAAGCAGGATGATAGGGGCTGGACAATACCTGTTTGATGTTGAACTCCTCCAGTGTCCTTTTGAAGAGATCACTGGTGAAGTTGGTACCACAGTCGCTCTGAATCTCCTTGGGAAATCCGTATTGAGTGAAGATCTTCAATAGATGTTTTACAACCGTAGCAGCCGTGATGTTCTTCACTGGAACTGCTATGGGAAATCTGGTGGTAGGACACAGGATGGTTAAGATATAGGCGTTACCCGAACTGGTCCGAGGTAAAGGACCAACACAGTCTATTATGAGTCTGTGGAAAGGTTCCGCAGGCACCTGTATGGGAATCAGTGGCGCTCTGGGAATGGAGATGTTCGGTTTGCCTGCCATCTGACATGTATGACACTGTTTTACGTACTGTTTGACGCTATTTACCATACCTGGCCAGTAGTAGTCTTGACGAATTCCATGGTAAGTCTTGTTGAAGCGGTAGTGGGAGAGTGCTCCGTGGGCCAGGTGTAGAATAGTGGGCCGCAGGCTGGTAGGAATCACAAGTTGTTCGATGTTGGCCCAATCGTCCTCCTCCTTCAGTTTACTGGGTCTATATCTGCGGTAGAGCAAGTTGTTCTCTAGGAAGAACCCAGGAATACTGTCGGGTTGAGTCTCAGCCTGGAAAAACAATGGTGTTAAAGTAAGATCTTCCCTCTGCAACTTACTGAACTCCAACTTGGTCAGATTCGGGGGTAGTTTCTGAGGGTCTTGAGGGACAGCGGTAGCAGTAGAGTCAGCTGGCTGTGGACGTGCGGCTTGTGCACGGGTGGTCACGAGAACCGGAGGAGAAACTTCATCACTCTCTTGAACCTCTGCTGGAACATACGATAGAATAGGGTTACTTGGCACAGAGTTACACACCTGGGGTTTGTCCATGACGATCAGGTTGGTCGGTTGCAGGTCTTCTGCCAAGTCGTTGCCTAGGAGAAGTTGCACTCCAGGCATGGGAAAAGGCAGCTCCTATTATAACCACCGAAGGAGATAGTAATAGGAATAAGAAGAGGATGGGAGCGTAGAAGACAATGAACAGAAAAAGGGAGAAGAGAGAAAGAAAGAAATGGAAGGGGGAAAGCTTATGTTAAGTCACGTTTGTTAGAAAGATTAGAGCATTTGAGTATATACTGTGAAAGGGAAGAGTCCACAGCAACAAAGCCAGGACTCAAGTTCATGTTGGGTACATTGTTAATAAGAGCCGATTCTACAAGACGGCGTCTGTGTAGAGTAGAGGCAGGAAAGATTATTTTGGAGGAAGACCAATCAATGGGATGATTAGAATCCCTCACATGGCAGAAGAGAGCATTGTTAGTGTCTGCAGACATAACACTTCTCTTGTGTTCTTTAAGTCTGTCATTCAGTGTACGGCCACTTTCGCCAAAGTATTGGAGAGGACAAGATGAACAGGAAATAGAGTAGACACCAGCAGCATTAGAAGCAGGAGGAGCAGTGTGAACTAGATTGCTACGAAGTGTGTTAGTTTGTCGAAAGGCGAGTTTAATGTCAAGAGGACGAAAGGTATTGGTAAAAGTTTTGAGTTCAGATATGAAGGGAAGGCATAGTACAGTGCTACTAGTGTTGGAAGCAGGGAACAACAACCTGCTTCCAACAATAAAAAAAAATTGACCTCATACATAATGAAATGGGTAGCTTTATCCTTTCATAAGAAAAAAATTAGAGAAAATATATTAATTCAGTAAAACTTGGCTTATTAGGCAAATCGGGCCTTGCATAGTAGGCTGAGAAGTGAGTTCTGGCTACTAGGTACGACATATATATATATATATATATATATATATATATATATATATATATATATATATATATATATATATATATATATATATATATATATATATATATATATATATATGTATATATATATATATATATATATATATATATATATATATATATATATTTTATTAAATATGACCGAAAAAGTAAGATTAATAATTCTAATACGAATTTTCTCAATCTTTCGTACATTATGCTTCACTGTTGGAGGTAAATCAAAAATCACTTCTCCAAAATTCATTTTTATTTCTAGTCTGACGCGACACGGGCGCGTTTCGTAAAACTTATTACATTTTCAAAGACTTCACAAATACACAACTGATTAGAACTTGCGTTTCCCTGATTTTATATCTACATTTGAGTGAGGTGGGAAGGGTGATGTGGCATTACATTTGAGTAAGGTGGGAAGGATGATGTGGCATTAGAGGATATTAATAGGGTATTAAAAGTATCAACACAAGACAGAACACGAAACAATGGATATTGAATAGAAGTGTTTGTAGAAAGCCTATTGGTCCATATTTCTTGATGCTTCTATATTGGAGCGGAGTCTTGAGGTGGGTAGAATATAGTTGTGCAATAATTGGCTGTTGATTGCTGGTGTTGACTTCTTGATGTGTAGTGCCTCGCAAACGTCGAGCCGCCTGCTATCGCTGTATCTATCGATGATTTCTGTGTTGTTTACTAGGATTTCTCTGGCGATGGTTTGGTTATGGGAAGAGATTATATGTTCCTTAATGGAGCCCTGTTGTTTATGCATCGTTAAACGCCTAGAAAGAGATGTTGTTGTCTTGCCTATATACTGGGTTTTTTGGAGCTTACAGTCCCCAAGTGGGCATTTGAAGGCATAGACGACGTTAGTCTCTTTTAAAGCGTTCGGTTTCGTGTCTGGAGAGTTTCTCATGAGTAGGCTGGCCGTTTTTCTGGTTTTATAGTAAATCGTCAGTTGTATCCTCTGATTTTTGTCTGTAGGGATAACGTTTCTATTAACAATATCTTTCAGGACCCTTTCCTCTGTTTTATGAGCTGTGGAAAAGAAGTTCCTGTAAAATAGTCTAATAGGGGGTATAGGTGTTGTGTTAGTTGTCTCTTCGGAGGTTGCATGGCTTTTCACTTTCCTTCTTATGATGTCTTCGATGAAACCATTGGAGAAGCCGTTATTGACTAGAACCTGCCTTACCCTACAGAGTTCTTCGTCGACTTGCTTCCATTCTGAGCTGTGGCTGAGAGCACGGTCGACGTATGCGTTAACAACACTCCTCTTGTACCTGTCGGGGCAGTCGCTGTTGGCATTTAGGCACATTCCTATGTTTGTTTCCTTTGTGTAGACTGCAGTGTGGAAACCTCCGCCCTTTTCCATGACTGTTACATCTAGAAAAGGCAGCTTCCCATCCTTTTCCGTCTCGTAAGTGAAACGCAGCACGGAACTCTGCTCAAATGCCTCCTTCAGCTCCTGCAGATGTCTGACATCAGGTACCTGTGTAAAAATGTCGTCAACATACCTGCAGTATATGGCCGGTTTCAAGTTCATGTCGACTAAGACTTTTTGCTCGATGGTACCCATGTAGAAGTTTGCAAACAGGACACCTAGGGGAGAACCCATAGCGACCCCATCTACTTGCTTATACATGTGCCCATCCGGGCTCAAGAAGGGTGCCTCTTTAGTACAAGCTTGGAGTAGTTTCCTCAGAATACTTTCTGGCATGTCAAGAGGAGTACAGGCTGGATCACGATACACTCTGTCGGCTATCATTCCGATTGTCTCGTCTACAGGTACGTTGGTAAACAGCGATTCTACGTCCAACGAGGCTCTTATCCCTGTGGCTCGTGCGCCCCGCAGTAAGTCCACAAATTCCTTTGGAGACTTCAGGCTGAAGGCGCAAGGAACATAAGGAGTCAGCAGGCCGTTGAGTCGCTTCGCCAATCTGTACGTGGGTGTGGGTATCTGGCTAATGATTGGCCGAAGTGGGTTTCCAGGCTTGTGCGTCTTGACATTTCCATACGCATATCCAGGTTTATATTCCCCAATGATCTTTGGCAGGTGGAGTCCGGATTTCTTGGCGTTCACAGTTTCGATCAGTTTGTTGACCTTTGCTTTTAATTCGGCTGTAGTGTCCTTCGTTACCCTTTGGAACTTAGTTTGGTCAGAGAGTATGATGTTCATTTTCGCCAGATATTCGTCTTTTTTAAGAATGACATATATTGGCGACTTGTCACCTCTCCTGACAACTATCTCCTTGTTCTCACGAAGGCTTTTAGCTGCCGCTCTAAGCTCGGGGGACAGTATGGTGCTTCTGTAGTTGCCTCGATTCTTTCCTCCTTCTGCAATAAGTTCTGCTTGTAAGGTATCTTTGGTAGTGACCTTCTTTTGTGTCTCGAGGTCGAATATGTCGTCCAACAGAATTTCCAACTCCACTTTCCGGGCCATTTCACTCGGTCTGGACATAACATGACAGTTTATGCCCAGATTTAGGAGAGTGACTTGGTCCTCAGTGAGGTTAATTCCTGCAAGGTTCAGGAAGCCATCTCTTGGTCGTGGAATTGCCATAGGTCCTCCATATAATGTTGTTAGTTTCTTGATAATCCTTGTTTCAGTGCTGAGGTGATGTTGGTCTGTGAGGATGTCGAGGTGTTGTTCAATGCGGGTACGGATACTATGGTCGATGTTGCTATTTCTCCACTCGTTTGTAGCATGAAGTAGTTGCGTTTTGTTGTCTTTGATTTCATTCTCTGCCTTGTATATCTGATCACGAATCAGATCCTGGCGATATTTTATCGTGAAGGCTTGATTCCTTGCTGCTGGGTCGTGCACTTTAACATTAGTATATTTTGGTAGCAGTCTTTCCTGTAGACATATATTATTAAATATGACCGAAAAAGTAAGATTAATAATTCTAACACGAATTTTCTCAATCTTTCGTACATTATGCTTCACTGTTGGAGGTAAATCAAAAATCACTTCTCCAAAATTCATTTTTATTTCTAGTCTGACGCGACACGGGCGCGTTTCGTAAAACTTATTACATTTTCAAAGACTTCACAAATACACAACTGAAGGAGGAAAGGAGGATCGAGGCAACTACAGAAGCACCATACTGTCCCCCGAGCTTAGAGTGGCAGCTAAAAGCCTTCGTGAGAACAAGGAGATAGTTGTCAGGAGAGGTGACAAGTCGCCAATATATGTCATTCTTAAAAAAGACGAATATCTGGCGAAAATGAACATCATACTCTCTGACCAAACTAAGTTCCAAAGGGTAACGAAGGACACTACAGCCGAATTAAAAGCAAAGGTCAACAAACTGATCGAAACTGTGAACGCCAAGAAATCCGGACTCCACCTGCCAAAGATCATTGGGGAATATAAACCTGGATATGCGTATGGAAATGTCAAGACGCACAAGCCTGGAAACCCACTTCGGCCAATCATTAGCCAGATACCCACACCCACGTACAGATTGGCGAAGCGACTCAACGGCCTGCTGACTCCTTATGTTCCTTGCGCCTTCAGCCTGAAGTCTCCAAAGGAATTTGTGGACTTACTGCGGGGCGCACGGGCCACAGGGATAAGAGCCTCGTTGGACGTAGAATCGCTGTTTACCAACGTACCTGTAGACGAGACAATCGGAATGATAGCCGACAGAGTGTATCGTGATCCAGCCTGTACTCCTCTTGACATGCCAGAAAGTATTCTGAGGAAACTACTCCAAGCTTGTACTAAAGAGGCACCCTTCTTGAGCCCGGATGGGCACATGTATAAGCAAGTAGATGGGGTCGCCATGGGTTCTCCCCTAGGTGTCCTGTTTGCAAACTTCTACATGGGTACCATCGAGCAAAAAGTCTTAGTCGACATGAACTTGAAACCGGCCATATACTGCAGGTATGTTGACGACATTTTTACACAGGTACCTGATGTCAGACATCTGCAGGAGCTGAAGGAGGCATTTGAGCAGAGTTCCGTGCTGCGTTTCACTTACGAGACGGAAAAGGATGGGAAGCTGCCTTTTCTAGATGTAACAGTCATGGAAAAGGGCGGAGGTTTCCACACTGCAGTCTACACAAAGGAAACAAACATAGGAATGTGCCTAAATGCCAACAGCGACTGCCCTGACAGGTACAAGAGGAGTGTTGTTAACGCATACGTCGACCGTGCTCTCAGCCACAGCTCAGAATGGAAGCAAGTCGACGAAGAACTCTGTAGGGTAAGGCAGGTTCTAGTCAATAACGGCTTCTCCAATGGTTTCATCGAAGACATCATAAGAAGGAAAGTGAAAAGCCATGCAACCTCCGAAGAGACAACTAACACAACACCTATACCCCCTATTAGACTATTTTACAGGAACTTCTTTTCCACAGCTCATAAAACAGAGGAAAGGGTCCTGAAAGATATTGTTAATAGAAACGTTATCCCTACAGACAAAAATCAGAGGATACAACTGACGATTTACTATAAAACCAGAAAAACGGCCAGCCTACTCATGAGAAACTCTCCAGACACGAAACCGAACGCTTTAAAAGAGACTAACGTCGTCTATGCCTTCAAATGCCCACTTGGGGACTGTAAGCTCCAAAAAACCCAGTATATAGGCAAGACAACAACATCTCTTTCTAGGCGTTTAACGATGCATAAACAACAGGGCTCCATTAAGGAACATATAATCTCTTCCCATAACCAAACCATCGCCAGAGAAATCCTAGTAAACAACACAGAAATCATCGATAGATACAGCGATAGCAGGCGGCTTGACGTTTGCGAGGCACTACACATCAAGAAGTCAACACCAGCAATCAACAGCCAATTATTGCACAACTATATTCTACCCACCTCAAGACTCCGCTCCAATATAGAAGCATCAAGAAATATGGACCAATAGGCTTTCTACAAACACTTCTATTCAATACCCATTGTTTCTGTTCTGTCTTGTGTTGATACTTTTAATACCCTATTAATATCCTCTAGTGTTCTGTCTTGTGTTAATGCCACATCATCCTTCCCACCTCACTCAAATGTAATGCCACATCACCCTTCCCACCTCACTCAAATGTAGATATAAAATCAGGGAAACGCAAGTTCTAATCAGTTGTGTATTTGTGAAGTCTTTGAAAATGTAATAAGTTTTACGAAACGCGCCCGTGTCGCGTCAGACTAGAAATAAAAATGAATTTTGGAGAAGTGATTTTTGATTTACCTCCAACAGTGAAGCATAATGTACGAAAGATTGAGAAAATTCGTGTTAGAATTATTAATCTTACTTTTTCGGTCATATTTAATAATATATGTCTACAGGAAAGACTGCTACCAAAATATACTAATATATATATATATATATATATATATATATATATATATATATATTCGTAGTGTCACGAAGCCCAGTGCGATTTGTGTGTTATTAACGGGTGTGATTGCAACGTGTAGACCAATGTTCTAAGTGGTAATTAAAGCACTGTGGTCATTTGCCACAAGACGGTAAGTGTTGGGCAGTGTACTAATATAGTTTGATTTAATGCACGTGCCATGTGTGTTATTGCAAAGGGGTTGTCATTGATGGTGATTGTTGCTAGTGTTGATCAATCACCGGGGGTGTATTGCAGATTTGTAAATCATTGTGGGGCCGTGTTCTAGTTGGTTCATGTGCTGAACCCACTAGAACCTTGTGTTATTTTACTCGGTTTCTGCAGTATTGTCATTGCAACCGGATTGTAACGTAAATCACTGTGATTTGTCATTGTCGTGGGTGAACTCGGCTGAGTCGAGTACTTGGGTACACATATATTTCCTGTTTATCTGTTAATTAATATAACGTAACCAAGTGAACACCCATTGCTCATGTTGAAATTGTTCTTTTACAATTTGAGTAACGTAGAATGCGTTTGAGTTAATTATTTTCCTGAAAACAGCTACGGTAGCCTCAGGGAGCCATCAGCCAGACAAGAATTAGGCTATTGTCTGTCGTAATTATCGGTCAATGGGCAGGAAATTGACGTGTTCCAGGAAGTCAAAGTAATTAACTTCGATCCGTGATTGATCGACTCACACGAAGGCTCCATTGTTCCATTAACGTAACGTCGTTATTGATCTGTCTGGAAGTACAGGTACTTGATTGACTCGTGGGAAAAGTAACGTCATTGTAGAATAACGTAAACGTCGTGATTAATATCGTTATTAATCACCTGAATTGATCTGAGTATGGAAGGCTAGACGGAATTCATACCATTAATGTAAATTGCTGAGCCAGTGTGAAAGGTTACGTATTTGCATGATTAATTATTGTATCCACTACAACCTGGTTGGTCGGCACTTGCAGACAGACATTCAGTTTTTACTTGAAGACGTCCTTCCTGCAATATATCTTATATTTGCTGGGAGAATATTGAGTGTCCGTGGACTCTGATGTTCATACAGTGTTCTCTGAGTGTGCCTATGGCACCTCTACTATTCACTGGCTCTATTCTACATTTCTCTACATATTGTTCACTCCAGTATGTTTTATTTTTCTGTGTAAATCTGGGACCTGGCCCTCAAGTATTTTCCATTTACATTTTATTTGATCTCTCTCTCGTCTCTTTCTAGGGAGTACATTTTGAGAACTTTGAGATGATCACAATAGTTTAAGTGCTTTATCGCGTCTATGTATGCCATATATGTTCTCTGTATCCCCTCTGTTTCAGCAACCTCTCTTGCTGTGAAGGGGCAAGTGAATACTGAGCAGTACTCAAAACGGGACAGCACAAGTGATTTGAATAGTACAACCATTGTGATGTGATCCCTGGATTTGAAAGTTCTCGTAATCCATTCTTTAATTTTTCTGGCTGAAGCAATACTTGCTTAGTTATGTTCCCTAAACGTTAGGTCGTTAGATATCATTATTTCCAGATCTTTTACATGTTGCTTTCCCACTATTCGCATATTTGATTGTGTTTTGTACCCTGTATCATGTTTAAGGTCCGCATTTTTACCGAAGCTGAGTACCTGGAACTTATTACTGTTAAACATCATGTTATTTTCATCTGCTCAGTCGAAGATTTTATTAATATCAGGTTGTAGTTTCATTGTCTTCAACTGAAGTAATTTTCATGCTGATTTTTGTCATCTGCAAAAGATGACACTAAACTGTGACTTGTAGTTTTGTCTATTTCTGAAATATCCTGCCAGCTATCCTAACTGCCAGTCTGCCATCAGCTCTGCATGCCTGCCTTCCTCCCTGCCAACCAACCTCTCTCTCTACCATCCTGCTTTCCTATCTGCCAGACTGCCTTCCTCCCTAACCCACCTACATTCTTCCCTGCCAACCAACCTTGATGTCTACAAAGCTGCCATCGTCCCTGCCAGCCTGCCTTCCTCACTTCCAGCTTTCAGCCTGCCTGGCTTTGTGGATTCCTCTTTGACAGTCTTCATTCCTCCCTGTCGCCCTGCCTGCCTTCCTTCTTTCCATCCAGCCTGCATTCCCCAATGTAGCCTGCTTTACTCCCTAGCAGCATCATACCAGGCTGTCATGAAGGAAGGCATAATATACAATATTATATTAAACATGTCAAATACAATTGAAAGAAATTATGCCTCTGCATTATCTGAATAATGTTAGTTTTTTTTAAGATGTTTTAATTACAAACTTTAATAAAAAGTTACAGTGTTACGTTTTTACGGCCATTCAGGAACGGTTGAAAATCGTTATGTCCTTGTTGAAAGTCAGCGGGTGACAAAACAGTCATACATATGCCAGAGAGGGTGAAGAAGGGGTCACACCATGTGTCAGAGAGTAACGAAGTGGTCACACCATGTGTCAGAGGGTAATGAAGGGGTCCCACTATGTGTCAGAGGGCAACGAAGGGGTCACGCCATGTATCAGAGGGTAACAAAGGGGTCACACCATGTATCAGAGGGTAACAAAGGGGTCACACCATGTATCAGAGGGTAACAAAGGGGTCACGCCATGTATCAGAGGGTAACAAAGGGGTCACACCATGTATCAGAGGGGTAACAACAATCATCTTCCACAGCTCACATCAACCACGTGAGGTCGATGGCTGGTGTTGATTACGTTGGGATTGGTGCTGGCTACGACGGGATCAACAGGTATGTCACCACATCTCTTGTCTCTCTCCACCACAGTAGTGACCACATCATCAGTGGTCACTACACCGCTAGTCTCCCCTTCCCCCACCACAGTAGTGACCACACCACCAGTGATCACAACACTGTCTCGCGCCACCAACATAGAGTGGTCATGCAGTGATCAATACAGTAGTGCCGAGAACATCAGTAGTCACAACACCATTTATCTCTGCACACAAAAATATATTGCTCAGAAGATTAGTGATCACAACAAAACTAGTCAGTGTTCCCAAAGCAGTGACCAGAGCGTCAATGTTAAACGACCATTTGTCACTGTTCCAAAGGCAGTTATGACCACAACATTATCATAAAACCATTTGTCTCTGCCTTCAATACGATAGTGTCCATATTATCAGTGGTAACAACACCATATATCACGGCCCGAAATACAGTAGTGACCACGAGATATATTGTCACAACACCACAAGATCTGTTGTACTTGTGAGCTGCGAGGTGCTTCTTATTGTCGAGGTGCATGTGGAAAGTGTGGGGGGTAGGAGGGAGCCAGGAGGCGCTTCACTTGTGTGGTCGCACATCATAGCATAGCACTTCCGTTATGTGGTGTAGTGGGTGCCTCACGTTGAGAACACAGGTGAAGTGAATGCTTAGAAACGTGTATTATATATATATATATATATATATATATATATATATATATATATATATATATATATATATTGGTGTATACTGGCAGCAGGTTTTCTTTCAAACATGTTTCATTGAATATGACCGCATATTCTGTATTTATTATTTTCTGGTTTAGGGCTTCTATCCCTCTAACTATTTTCTTAGCATCAGGGCTTAATTGGAATAGGAGTTCTCCAAAACTCATTTTCGAACTTTTAAGGTGAAGAAAAGAAGTGATTTACTATAGAGTGTATTACACTTATTTGTATAATTTGCACGACGTTTCGAACCTCCATGGTTCATTCTCAAGTGAACAGATCTTACAATACTAGTTGATTTTATACCCGCATTAGGTCAGGTGATAATACAATGAAGGTGAAAAACATGGGCGGATACATAAGGAATAAACATAGGGGCTGCAGAAGGCTTATTGGCCCATACGAGGCATCTCCTATCTAAACACAAAGATTAATCCAGTGTAATTGGCCTGTTATGTTGGACATTGTCTTCTGTGTTGGCATCGATATGTTCTTGTCTTGTCAACATTTCTCTTGTTAGAGTAATGTCATGGGCTTGTCTCATGTGATTCCTAGGGGCACCAGATTGAAGATGGCATGTCAAACGCCTCGTCAGCTTGGTCGACGTCATACCTATGTACTTACATTGAAGGTTATATGCATCCTTCGTGGGGGCAAGTGTACATGTATACAACGCTTGACTGCTGTAGAGGGTTCTCCGTCGGCTTCGGGCTGTTTTTGATAAGGAGTTCAGAAATCTTCTTGGTTTTGTAGAATATTATCAGGTTTATGTTTTGGTTAGGAGTAGTGCTTTTTACTCCTTTACGGATTATTTCTTTCATTATTCTTTCCTCTTTTATATGTTCACTGTGCATGGTTGATTTGTAATATAATTTTATTGGGGGTGTTGTGGTTTCTGTTCTAGGTAACAGAAACCACAACACAGAAACAGAAACCACAGAACAGAAACCACAACACCCCCAATAAAATTATATTACAAATCAACCATGCACAGTGAACATATAAAAGAGGAAAGAATAATGAAAGAAATAATCCGTAAAGGAGTAAAAAGCACTACTCCTAACCAAAACATAAACCTGATAATATTCTACAAAACCAAGAAGACTTCTGAACTCCTTATCAAAAACAGCCCGAAGCCGACGGAGAACCCTCTACAGCAGTCAAGCGTTGTATACATGTACACTTGCCCCCACGAAGGATGTAACCTTCAATGTAAGTACATAGGTATGACGTCGACCAAGCTGACGAGGCGTTTGACATGCCATCTTCAATCTGGTGCCCCTAGGAATCACATGAGACAAGCCCATGACATTACTCTAACAAGAGAAATGTTGAACAAGAATACTTGCATAATAGACAAAAGCCAAGATTCAAGAAGATTACAAATTCTTGAGGCAATTCACATAAGAATAGAGCGACCTACCATGAACACCCAAATCACGGAACTATTTACTCTACCCACCATGAGAGTAAGGACAAGACAAGAACATATCGATGCCAACACAGAAGACAATGTCCAACATAACAGGCCAATTACACTGGATTAATCTTTGTGTTTAGATAGGAGATGCCTCGTATGGGCCAATAAGCCTTCTGCAGCCCCTATGTTTATTCCTTATGTATCCCCCCATGTTTTTCACCTTCATTGTATTATCACCTGACCTAATGCGGGTATAAAATCAACTAGTATTGTAAGATCTGTTCACTTGAGAATGAACCATGGAGGTTCGAAACGTCGTGCAAATTATACAAATAAGTGTAATACACTCTATAGTAAATCACTTCTTTTCTTCACCTTAAAAGTACGAAAATGAGTTTTGGAGAACTCCTATTCCAATTAAGCCCTGATGCTAAGAAAATAGTTAGAGGGATAGAAGCCCTAAACCAGAAAATAATAAATACAGAATATGCGGTCATATTCAATGAAACATATATATATATATATATATATATATATATATATATATATATATATATATATATATATATATATATATATATATATATATATATATATATATATATATATATATAGATATAGATATTGTTAATAGAAACGTTCAGAACGTTCAGAAAGAATCATTCAGAACTTTGTATACCACATATGTCAGGCCAATCCTGGAGTATGCAGCCCCAGCATGGAGTCCATATCTAGTCAAGGATAAGACTAAACTGGAAAAGGTTCAAAGGTTTGCCACCAGACTAGTACCCGAGCTGAGAGGTATGAGCTACGAGGAGAGACTAAGGGAATTAAACCTCACTTCGCTGGAAGACAGAAGAGTTAGGGGGGACATGATCACCACATTCAAGATTCTGAAGGGAATTGATAGGGTAGATAAAGACAGTCTATTTAACACAAGGGGAACACGCACAAGGGGACACAGGTGGAAACTGAGTGCCCAAATGAGCCACAGAGATATTAGAAAGAACTTTTTTAGTGTCAGAGTGGTTGACAAATGGAATGCATTAGGGGGTGATGTGGTGGAGGCTGACTCCATACACAGTTTCAAGTGTAGATATGACAGAGCCCGATAGGCTCAGGAATCTGTACACCTGTTGATTGACGGTTGAGAGGCGGGACCAAAGAGCCAGAGCTCAACCCCCGCAAACACAACTAGGTGAGTACACACACACACACACACACACACACACACACATACACGACTAAACTGGAAAAGGTTGAAAGGTTTGCCACCCTAACTGAGAGGGTATGAGCTACGAAGAGAGACTACGGGAATTAAACCTCACGTCACTGGGAGACAGAAGAGTTAGAGGGGACATGATCACCACATACGAGAATCTCAGAGGAATAGATAGGGTAGATAAAGACAGACTATTTAACACAAGGGGCACACGCACTAGGGGACACAGGTGGAAATTGAGTGTGCAAGTGAGCCATAGAGACGTTAGAAAGAACTTTTTCAGTGTCAGAGTAGTAGACAAATAGAATGCATTAGGAAGTGATGTGGTGGAGGCTGACTCCATACTCAGTTTCAAGTGTAGATATGATAGAGCCCAATAGGCTCAGGAACCTGTAAACCTCACGAACCTCAGATGAGCCACAGAGACATTAGAAAGATTTTTTCAGTGTCAGAGTAGTTAGTAAATGGAATGTACTAACAAGTGATGTGGTGGTAGCTGACACCATACACAGTTTCAAATATAGGTATGATAGAGCCCAGTAGGCTCAGGAATCTGTACACCAGTTGATTGACAGTTGAGAGGCGGGACCAAAGAGACAAAGCTCAACCCCCGTAAGCACAACTAGGTGATAACACACACGTGTACATACTCACACACACACACAGGGTCTGTTAGTGTACACATACACACGGGGTCTGGTAGCTGAATGGATAGCGCACGGGACTCATAATCTTGTGGCCCGGGTTCGATTCCCGGCGCCGGCAGAGACAATTGGGGCAGAGATTCTTTCACCCTGATGCCCCTGTTACCTAGCAGTATATTAGTTACCTTCTTGGATGTATGGTTATTGTTGGATAGTAGAGAATACAGTGGATCACTTCAGTAGTTTATTGTGTAAGGTAACAAGGTATATATCTGGCCTGCCGAGGTCCTTCCTACTCTGAGGTCTGTGAGATACTGACTGGGCACCAGAACGGCTAGTCCCAGCTCTCTGTGGAGAATGACGTCAGAGGCTTACTTGATTGTGATTGGCTATCCCCAACCGTCGTACAATTTGAATACTAACACCGCTCGGACTCGCTACCAAGTTGACTTCCCTTATCGACAAGCTCTGACTAGCTAGATAGTTACAATGATATTGAAAAGGACCTCAGTGGCATTCAATAATTGCTTACATATGAAATAGCATATTAAACATTAAAGGAAGCTCAGGTGTGTGGAATACTAACACCGTCGGCATGTGCACAAAAAAAAGTTAGAACATAGTAGGTGAAAAATCATGATGACACTGCTTGAACTGAACAAGAGCATGGAGAACAGAAACAAATGGGCAAAGTTTCTTTCACCCTGAATGCCCCTGTTACCTAGCAGTAAATAGGTACTCGGGAGTTAGTCAGCTGTCCCGGGCTGCTTCCTGGGGGTGGAGGCCTGGTCGAGGACCGGGCCGCGGGGACACTAAAAAGCCCCGAAATCATCTCAAGATAACATATACATGTCTAGGTATCAGGTATGAACAATACTATTCAATGTGGTCCCTAAAACAAAATTATTAACATGTGTTAATGGCCTGTGCTTGGAAAATAATTAAAGACAATTATCTGCTTCAATAGAACAAAGGTCTGACCTAACAACCACAAAGGAATCTTAAGATTAGATAACAGAAAAAATAATTCTGTACAATATATTTACAAGCTATATACAAGGACTGGATCGAAAAGGCTAACATCTGAGTGACAGCAGTCAGGAATCACTAGTCTCAGGCTGGTGGCTAGAAATTTAATGGAACGTTTGATGACATGCTCTATAGGAACACAAATGTCACAGTAGACTTAACAATGGCACCTGATTTATGACAAAATAAATTTGAAAAAACTTCTTTATTATGCTTATATATATATAATGGTAATAATAGGACACATGAGGTAGAAATACTTTGAAGTGAATTTTCCAAAGAAAACAGAATAACTGCAGAATGCACTTAAGTATAAATTCTGTGGATATCTACACCTAGTTCTTCCAAAGCATTATACAACTCTGGCTCTGACTGAAGGTCAGGAACAGATGAAACTGCTTGTGACAAACTTTCATCTTGAGAAGTAAACTCATCGACATCTAGCCAATGGACATGTGGTGAGTGCACGGCTGAAACGAAAGATCTAGATCTATGACTAAAGGTGCTAGTATGGGGTGGGTGTAAAACAAGTGGTCTGTCAACCACAGTAGATGGTGTCCCAATAGAAGAATCTGTCTGGGTAAGTTCATTGTCATCTTCCTCATCAGTCTCGTCGACAGTCATTTTGGCTAACTTCATGTGGTCTAAATGTTCATTTATATACTCTCCTGTTTAGCCCCAGGACTATACAGTAATAAGAAAAGAGAGAGGGACGGTAGGGGAGGAGGTGGAGTGGCCCTCCTAATGAGAAATGAATGGAGTTTCAAGGAGATGGCTATCCCGGGCTGTGAGGGATTCAGAGACTACATAACAGGCACCATGACAATGGGAGGACCAAGAATAGTAGTAGCAGTGATATATAACCTTCCACTAAATGACAGAAGACCCAAGCAAGAGTATGACAACAATAACATTGCAGTTAACACTATAATTGAGAGGACAGTCTCTGCTGCTTGTAGAAATAGACCCCATCTGCTTATTATCGGGGACTTCAATCACGGAAGGATAGACTGGGAGGACGAGGAACCGCATTGAGGTGAAGATATATGGAGGGCTAAACTATTGGAGGCGACAGGAAACTTCTTAAGCCAGCATATCAAGGAACCCACAAGAATGAGAGGAAATGATGAACCAGCGAGACTTGACCTGGTCTTCACACTGAAAAAACTTTGTAACATAGCATCAACATGGGTTCAAAGATGGCAAGTCCTGCCTCACAGGACTTGCCCACGCATACTACACCCCCCAACTACACAGAGACTACCACACTCCCCAGTATCACTTCCAAAACTGAACAAACCATTGCCACAACAACACACCCTGGGTCAGGGTAGAGAGGAGGGAGAACTACCAAAACCTTCCAGAAGTGACACACAATATGGACAATCATTCATATTTGCAAACATTCAAAGTTTAAAGCCAAAGTCAAGGAATAAAGTTAAGTTCACAAATAGCCTCCTATTAGAGTCAAACTCAATATTTGGGGCATTCACAAAAACTCATACTAAAGATTACATGGATGGTGAAATCTGGATTCCAAATTATAGTTTATATAGATGTGATAGAAAAACTAGGTCAAATGGAGGAGTAGGTCTGTATATTAAAGAGGACCTGGTATGCACAGAACTACTAAACTCAACTAATGAGGTGGTGGAGGTACTTGGAATTAAGGTAGAATACTAAACCTAATTATTATTCTAATATATAAACCGCCAGATACAGCGGTTGAGGAATTCACAGAGCAGATGCACAAAATAGAGAACATACTTGATAACCTAGCAAACCCAGCTCCGGATATTTTCTTCCTGGGAGATTTCAATTTACCGAGTCTAAGATGGAGAATGGCAAACACAAATATCATAGCAGGGAATGACCCGGGAAATAACCAACCACAGGTCAGAGAACTTTTGAGATTCTGTGACAAATTCTCGCTCAATCAACAGATTACAGAACCAACTAGGAACGAAAACACACTAGACTTGTTATTCACAAACAATGATGAACTAATCAGAGACATTACAATCTCAGATACTTCATACTCAGACCATAAGCTCATTGAAGTGCGAACTAGCATAAATAACGGTAGTAGGTCTAAGAGACCCAACAAGCGAGAAGGAATATTCAATCAATTCAATTTCAACAATAAGAGGATTGACTGGGAAAAAATAAATGTAGACCTTGCAACCATTCAATGGGAGACGGTCTTAAGCGACAAAACTCCCACACAGGGAATAGCTCAACTGACAGCTGAGGCTTACAAGGTCTGCTTGAAGCACGTGCCTGTGAGGAGGGGCAGAAAGAGGACCACTCTAGAAAGAGAACGCAGACGACTGAACAGGAGAAGGAAAAAAATAACGGAAATGCTTCGACAGACACAACTATCACAAGCAAGGAAAACAAGCCTAAGCAGGGAGATCGAAGAAATAGAACAAACGTTGAAGCGATCATATGAGTATGAGGAAATGGAATTGGAACAGAAAGCTATACAAGAGATAAGGAAAAATCCGAAATATTTTTTCACATACGCAAAATCCAAATCTAAAACCTCGACCAGTATTGGACCGTTAATTACAAATGATGGTACGTTCACAGAGGACAACAAAGAGATTAGTGAAATTCTAAGAAGCCAGTATGAGGCTATGTTTAGCACACCAATAAACAACATGAAAGTTGATGACCCAGACAGCTTTTTTGTGAATGACCTTCAAGCTGCAGATAATATAACGAATATTACCACAAACTCGGAAGACTTTGAAAAAGAAATTGACAATATGCCTATGCACTCAACTCCTGGGCCTGACTCATGGAATTCAATATTCATAAAGAAATGTAAAGTACCAGTAGCGAGAGCACTCAGCGTAATATGGAGAAAGAACCTGGATACAGGGGAGATACCAGCAGCACTTAAATCTGCAGATATAGCCCCATTGCACAAGGGGGGGGGGAGTAAAGCCTTGGCAAAAAATTATAGGCCAGTTGCACTAACATCACACATAATAAAAGTGTTTGAAAGAGTGATTAGGAATCAAATTTCTAGTTTTATGGAAAACAATGAATTGCACAATCCAGGACAGCATGGATTTAGAGCGGGAAGATCCTGTCTGTCACAGTTACTCAACCACTATGACAAAATCACAGAAGCCCTAGAAGAAAAGCAAAATGCAGATGTTGTATACACAGATTTTGCAAAGGCGTTCGACAAATGTGACCATGGGGTGATAGCTCACAAAATTAGGTCAATGGGAATAACTGGAAAAGTAGGACGCTGGATACTCAATTTCGTGTCGAACAGAACACAAAGAGTAACAGTTGTAGCGAGTAGATTATCCCAATAATATACTCGCTCCAAATGCTTTGTTAATATTCCTGTCAACCCTTGGAGATGAATGAGGTGAGGCGTTGCCCGGACAACACGGTGAGGCGTTGCCCGGGGCATATAAGCAGCAGGATAGCAAACATTAACCAGAGTCTACTTTCAAGTGTGGTCTAGAGCAGACACTTGCGAGATACTGTACCGACGCTCAGTGCGCTCAACTCACACCAAAGTATCACCTGTGTACTTCTGTATATTCGACCAAATATATATATAGTATCTTAGTGTCTGTGTTTATTTGTCACCATACTTTACGTAACAATAGAACCGTTACATTGGTGACCCAGTGAGTGAAAAAGAACACCTAGTCACAAACTAGATCTTCGTCATGGATTTATCTACCAGGTTTCCAGCATACAACGCAGATGAGCCAGAATTTTGGTTCATGCAGATGGAGGCTATTTTCGACCTTCACGAAGTTTCGACGATACCCAGCCACGATGGACTACAACATGGACTCTCACTGGACCTCTACTGCTACTGTTAGCTGTGATGGAACGCTGCCAACACCCTCGCCACAGCTATGATTTTCATCGCGTCCATCTCTGCATTTTCATCTGCTACGGCTTGCTGCTCCACGATCGTTACTCACTCATCTGACAGCCTCATCAATGATTACATCATGTTGGATCTACAGCTTGTCCTGCCGACTCTCCGTCGCTGCCAGGGCACTGCTTGTCCTACGCCCACGACAGCTGCTCTGTCATCAGATTCATCTACACGTTCACTGCAGTTTGATACTCGGCCGACTCAAGCCCTTTGCGCAGTACAGGACCTACAGCTTGCGTTTCCGACACTTCGTCGCCTTCAGGACAATTCAGCTCTAGATGTGATTACCTCGTTGTCCTAACTACGTGCCTACATTACCTCCTAATGTCCTGGTGCCCGAGCCCATCCGCCCCGGATCTAAATGCTCCACCAGCGACCCAAGGACGCAACAATTGTGTACATTCTTCTCTCCTGCTACACCGAGCTTGTCCACACACTGCCTACATCTTTTGGTACCAGACTACAATTTCCACAGTCAACAATGTAGTACTTGGCGTGTACAGTCCTAATCAACCCAAGACGCTACAGCTTCGACACAGAGCAGACAGCAGACTACGACCGCATCGAGCCGCCACGCTCTCGCTCCCCGAGTTTAGACACTCACAATTCTCAATCGAGCTGCCACGCTCTCGCTCCCCGAGTTTAGACACTCACAATTCTCAATCGAGCCGCCACGCTCTCCCACATAGAGCTCCACGACTCCGGCCTCACTCAGCTCTCTGCTCTGCTCCAGGCTTCGTCTCAAAACGTCTGCGACACTGCTAAATCCAGAGACACATCTGCCGACTACGCAGTTCACTTTTCGACCACAGTTACCAGCAGCGCCGCCACCTACGACAACGGATGATCCTGTACGACCTCCCACCCTACAACCCCAGTTACCAGCCGCACCATAACCTGATCCTACGACGACGGACGATCCTGTGCGACCTCCCACCCTACGACCCCAGTTAGATGACATCAGCGAAGAGGAGGAAAGTTAACTTTGATGGTTATGTGACGCGAGCAGGGCGTACAATTCACCGACCAGCTAAGTTCCTTGATCAAAGTATTTTTCCTTTCATCCCCTGGGAGGGGGAGTTCTGTAGCGAGTAGATTATCCCAATAATATACTCGCTCCAAATGCTTTGTTAATATTCCTGTCAACCCTTGGAGATGAATGAGGTGAGGCGTTGCCCGGACAACACGGTGAGGCGTTGCCCGGGGCATATAAGCAGCAGGATAGCAAACATTAACCAGAGTCTACTTTCAAGTGTGGTCTAGAGCAGACACTTGCGAGATACTGTACCGACGCTCAGTGCGCTCAACTCACACCAAAGTATCACCTGTGTACTTCTGTATATTCGACCAAATATATATATAGTATCTTAGTGTCTGTGTTTACTTGTCACCATACTTTACGTAACAATAGAACCGTTACACAGTCAATCAGATAAAATCGAGTCCAAGCGATGTTAAAAGCTCTGTACCTCAAGGTACAGTCCTAGCACCGCTACTGTTCCTTATTCTCATATCTGATAGAGACCAAAATACATGTCACAGCTTCGTGTCATCCTTTGTAGATGACACAAAAATCAGCATGAAAATTACCTCTGCTGAAGACATTGAAAAACTACGAGCAGATGTCAACAAAGTTTTCGATTGGGCAGCAGAAAATAACATGATGTTTAACAGTGATAAATTTCAGGTACTCAGGTACGGCAAAAATGAGGATCTGAAACATAATACAGGGTACAAAACACAATCGAATCTTCCCATAGTAGAAAAACAGCATGTCAAGGATTTGGGAATAATGATGTCCGATGTTCTAACGTTTAAAGAGCATAACCAAGCAAATATCGCGTCAGCCAGAAAAATGATCGGATGGATTACGAGAACTTTCAATTCCAGGGATCCCATCACAAAGGTTGTACTCTTCAAGTCACTTGTTTTGTCCCGTCTTGAGTACTGCTCAGTACTCACTTCCCCCTTCAGAGCAGGAGAGATTGCTGAAATAGAGGGAATACAGAGAACATATACGGCACGCATAGACGAGATAAAACACCTAAATTATTGGGATCGTCTCAAAGCCCTCCAAATGTACTCACTAGAAAGAAGACGAGAGAGATACCAAATAATATACACATGGAAAATACTGGAGGGTCAGGTCCCTAATCTGCACAGTAAAATAACAACGTACTGGAGTGAACGATATGGAAGAAAATGCAAGATTGAACCAGTGAAGAGCAGAGGTGCCATAGGCACAATCAGAGAGCACTGTATAAACATCAGAGGTCCGCGGTTGCTCAACGTCCTCCCAGCGACAATAAGAAATATTGCCGGAACAACCGTGGACATCTTCAAGAGAAAACTGGACGGTTTTCTAAGAGAAGTTCCGGATCAGCCGGGCTGTGGTGGGTATGTGGCCCTGCGGGCCGCTCCAAGCAACAGCCTGGTGGACCAAACTCTCACAAGTCGAGCCTGGCCTCGGGCCGGGCTTGGGGAGTAGAAGAACTCCCAGAACCCCATCAACCAGGTATCAACCAGGTTGATACCTGGTTGATGGGGTTCTGGGAGTTCTTCTACTCCCCAAGCCCGGCCCGAGGCCAGGCTCGACTTGTGAGAGTTTGGTCCACCAGGCTGTTGCTTGGAGCGGCCCGCAGGGCCACATACCCACCACAGCCCGGCTGATCCGGAACTTCTCTTAGAAAACCGTCCAGTTTTCTCTTGAAGATGTCCACGGTTGTTCCGGCAATATTTCTTATTGTCGCTGGGAGGACGTTGAGCAACCGCGGACCTCTGATGTTTATACAGTGCTCTCTGATTGTGCCTATGGCACCTCTGCTCTTCACTGGTTCAATCTTGCATTTTCTTCCATATCGTTCACTCCAGTACGTTGTTATTTTACTGTGCAGATTAGGGACCTGACCCTCCAGTATTTTCCATGTGTATATTATTTGGTATCTCTCTCGTCTTCTTTCTAGTGAGTACATTTGGAGGGCTTTGAGACGATCCCAATAATTTAGGTGTTTTATAATTGGACTAATTGGACTAATTGAATTCTATGACCAGGCAAAAAAATCAGGCAAGAAAGAGAGGGGTGAAAGGAATTATCAGGGGAAAGCGCCAAGCCATTACGACTATATAGCACTGGGAAGGGGGTCAGGATAAGGATTTGGGATGGGACAGGGTAAGGAATGGTACCCAACCAATTGGACGGTCGGGGATTGAACGCCGACCTGCATGGATTGTCAGAAAGCCTTTGACACAGTACCATAAAAGAGGCTAGTGTAAAAGCTGGAGATGCAGGCAGGAGTGAAAGGAAAGGTACCCCATTGGCTAAGGGAATACCTAAGCAATAGAAGACAGCGAGTCACTGTGAGAGGTGAGGCCTCAGATTGGCGAGACGTCACCAAAAGTGGAGTCCCGCAGGGTTCAGTCCTTGGACCTGTACTGTTTCTGATATATGTAAATGATCTCCCAAAGGGAATGGAATCGTTAATCTCATTGTTTGCAGACAATGCAAAAACTATGAGAAGGGTTAAAATAAAGGATGGCAGTAGGAGGCTACAAGATGACATAGACAGACTGAATAAATGGTCCAACAAATGGCTACTAAAGTTCAACCCGAGTAAGTGCAAAGTAATGAAACAAGGCGGTGGAAACAGAAGGCCAGACACAGGAAACCAAAAGGGAGATGAAGTACTTCATAAAACGGACAGAGAGAAAGATCGAGCAGTTGATATCACACCAAACCCGTCTCTTGAAGCCCACATAAAAAAGAATGAAATTTGCGGCATGTGCGAGGCTGGCAAACATCAGAACAGCCTTCAGGAACCTGTGAAAGGAATCATTCAGAACCTAGTACACCGCATATGATAGACCACTCCTGGAGTATGCGGCCCCCAGCATGGAGCACCTACCGTGTCAAGCACAAGATGAAGCTGGAAAAGTTAAGAGGTATGCCAGTAGACTAGTCCCAGAACTAAGAGGCATGAGTTACGAGGAAAGGCTGCATGAGATGCACCTCATGACATTGGAAGACAGAAGAGTAAGGGTAACTAGTGGCTAGCAACTAGCAACTCTGGTGACACATGGTCACTAGCAACACTAGTGACCATGATCACATCATGGTCACTACCTACAAAATTCTGAGAGGAATTGACAGGGTAGTAAGGATAAACTTTTAACACTGGTGATACGTGAACAAGGGAACACAGGTGGAGACTGAGTTCCCAAATGAGCCACAGGGACGCTAGAAAGAACTTTGTCAGTGTCAGAGTAGTTAACAAGTGAAATGCACACAGTTTCAAATGTAGATATGATAGAGCTCAGTAGACTCAGGACTCTGTACACCAGTTGATTGACGGTTGAGAGGCGGGACCAAAGAGCCAAAGCTTAACCCCCCGCAAACACAACTAGGTGATTTCGCATACACACACACGCGCGCGCGCACGGCCTCCTCGCTGAGTGAACTGCGATCAGGGGGTCGTAGTCCTATAGGCCTGGGTTCGATTCTCGGTCGAGGCGGAAACAAATGGGCAAAGTTTCTTTCACCCTGATTAATTAAAACTAAACAGTAAACAAGTACCTGGGAGCTAGACAGCTGCTACGGACTGCTTCATGTAGATGTACTCACCTAGTTGCGTTTGCGGGGATTGAGCTATGGCTTTTTGGTCCCGCCTCTCAACTGTCAATCAACTGGTGTACGTGTTCCTTAGCCTATTGGGCTCTATCATATCTACACTTGAAACTGTGTATGGAGTCAGCCTCCACCACATCACTTCCTAATGCATTCCATTTGTCAACCACTCTGACACTAAAAAAGTTCTTTCTAATATCTCTGTGGCTCATTTGGGCACTCAATTTCCACCTCTGTCCCCTAGTGTGTGTGTCCCTTGTGTTAAATAGCATGTCCTTATCTATCCTATCAATTGCTGTGAGAATTTTGTATGTGGTGATCATGTTCCTCTTAACTCTGTACTCACCTATTTGTACTCACCTATTTGTGCTTGCGGGGGTTGAGCTTTGGCTCTTTGGTCCCGCCTCTCAACTGTCAATCAACTGGTGTACGTGTTCCTTAGCCTATTGGGCTCTATCATATCTACATTTAAAACTGTGTATGGAGTCAGCCTCCACCACATCACCCTAATGTGTGTGTATGAGTGCGTTAGAAATAGCTCGATTCTGCAGACACAAATAGTAAATACACACACACACACACACACATTGGTTCCTTAAACATAAATGACATATTATATTTATAGATAGCAATAATTATATAATTTATTTCCGAAGTTAGGTCACTGTGTAAATTAATAAAATGTTGTATACACTGGGTTATAACACTAACCACACAGTAGTGACCACACCGTCAGTGGTCACAACCCAACCACACAGTAGTGACCACACCGTCAGTGGTCAAAACCCAACCACACAGTAGTGACCACACCGTCAGTGGTCACAACCCAACCACACAGTAGTGACCACACCGTCAGTGGCCACAACCCAACCACACAGTAGTCACCACACCGTCAGGGGTCACAACCCAACCACACAGTAGTGACCACACCGTCAGTGGTCACAACCCAACCACACAGTAGTGACCACACCGTCAGTGGTCACAACCCAACCACACAGTAGTGACCACACCGTCAGTGGTCAAAACCCAACCACACAGTAGTGACCACACCGTCAGTGGTCACAACCCAACCACACAGTAGTGACCACACCGTCAGTGGTCACAACCCAACCACACCGTCAGTGGTCACAACCCAACCACACAGTAGTGACCACACCGTCAGTGGTCACAACCCAACAATGATCACATCTGGACGCTACAATACCGATGACATTACAACACTGGTGACACTACAACACAGGTGACACTACAACACTTCTAACATTACGACTCTGGTAACATTAAAACACTGGTGGCACTGTAACAAACTAGGCTGGTTGTAAGAATTATGCAGAGTGGTTTATCGACAAAAGAGAATGGGAAGCTGAGCCCGCGTGGTGACCAGGGACCTGACCCCAGGGGAATTCGCGGTGAAAATAATCGACGCTTTGTTCATAGCTTCGTATAATGAACCATCCTATAGTATTCAGTAATTTAGAGAAATTAGCCTTTATTCATTTTGTATTAAAATTGTATTGTATAATAGTACTGGGTTCAATATCAGGAGTATTCTAATTATTGAATTAAGTCACCATCAGTGACGTCACGAATCAGATCTAAGTTGTAAGGCGGAGTGACCGGCGGTCACAGGTCATCAGTGTTGACATGTCCACTATTTCTCAAAGTTTTAATAACCATTTTTGTGATCGGGAACAGCTCTGCCGTTAGATACTTGTGTAATTTAATTTCAGTAAAATAATTCAACCAGTCTGGATCAATTAAGTACAACAGAGGTTAATTGTTATAACTTAAACCTGGCTAAGTAACTTGGTAAAACTTAGACTATGCAGAAGGATACAATGCTCTAGTCTGGGGTAGACCAGACGAGGAAGAGATCAGTGTGGACACAAGATCAACTGGGGGAGGTCAACCCATCTTACCTCTCACCCAAGACCAGCCCACATCTTTAGCTGGTAAAACATAGAGGTTTAGTTGCTAGTAAACATAAACAAATGGAAACAATAAAAATGCAAATTATTAACTAATTAATTTATTAAAAGAAAACTAAAACAAAATCTAAATATGTTCACTCCCTGTCACTTTAACACTCCCTACTGGACCTGAATGCAATGAGTTGACTATCCCTATAAATAACAAATAGCAACTATACCTCTATGTTTTACCAGCTAAAGATGTTGGGCTGGTCTTGGGGGAGAGGTAAGATGGGTTGACCTCCCCCAGTTGATCTTGTGTCCACACTGATCTCTTCCTCGTCTGGTCTACCCCAGACTAGAGCATTGTATCCTTCCGCATAGTCTAAGTTTTACCAAGTTACTTAGCCAGGTTTAAGTTATAACAATTAACCTCTGTTGTACTTAATTGATCCAGACTGGTTGAATTATTTTACTGAAATTAAATTACACAAGTATCTAACGGCAGAGCTGTTCCCGATCACAAAAATGGTTATTAAAACTTTGAGAAATAGTGGACATGTCAACACTGATGACCTATGACCGCCGGTCACTCCGCCTTACAACTTAGATCTGATTCGTGACGTCACTGATAGTGACTTAATTCAATAATTAGAATACTCTTGATATTGTACCCAGTACTATTATACAATACAATTTTAATACAAAATGAATAAAGGCTAATTTCTCTAAATTACTGAATACTATAGGATGGTTCATTATACGAAGCTATGAACAAAGCGTCGATTATTTTCACCGCGAATCCCCCTGGGGTCAGGTCCCGGGTCACCACGCGGGCTCAGCTTCCCATTCTCTTTTGTCGATAAACCACTCTGGATAATTCTTACAACCAGCCTAGTTTGTTACAGCACTACAACACTGGTGACACTACAACACTGGTAACACTACAACACTGGAGACATTACATCACTGGTGACACTACAACACTGCTAACAATACAACACTGGTAACACTACAACACTAGTGACACTACAACAATGGTAACACTACAGCACTGGTGACACTACAACACTGGTGACACTACAACACAGGTGACACTACAACACTTCTAACATTACGACTCTGGTAACATTAAAACACTGGTGGCACTACAACACTGGTGACACTACAACACTGGTGACACGACAACACTGGTGACACTACAACATTAGTGACACTACAACACTGGTGACACTACAACACTGGTGACACTACAACACTGGTCACACTACAACAGTAGTGACACTACAGCACTTTTGTCATTACAACACTGGTGACACTACAACACTGGTGACACCACAACACTGGTGACACTACAACACTAGTGACACTACAGCACTTTTGTCATTACAACACTGGTGACAATACAACACTGGTGATAATACAACACCGGTGACACCACAACACTGGTGACACTACAACACTAGTGACATTGCAACACTGGTGACACTACAATACTGGTGACACTACAACACTGGTGACACTACAACACTGGAGACATTACAACACTGGTGACACTACAACACTGCTGACAATACAACACTGGTAACACTACAACACTAGTGACACTACAACACTGTTGGCAATACAACACTGGTAACACTGCAACACTGGTGACACTACAACAATGGTAACACTACAGCACTGGTGACACTACAACACTGGTGACACTACAACACTGGTGACACTACAACACTGGGGACATTACAACACTGGTGACACTACAACACTAGTGACACTACAACACTTTTGTCATTACAACACTGGTGACAATACAACACTGGTGACACTACAACACTAGTGGCATTGCAACACTGGTGACACTACAACACTGGTGACATTACAACACTGGTGACACTACAACACAGGAGACATTACAACACTGTGACACTACAACACTGGTGCCACTACAACACTGCTGATACTACAACACCGGTGACACTACAACTTTGGTGACAATATAACACTGGTGGCACTACAACACCGGTGACGCAACAATACTGGTGACACTACAACACTGGTGACACTACAACACTGGTGACATTACAACACTGGTGACACTACAACATTGCTGACAATACAACACTGGTGCTATTACAACACTGGTGACAATACAACACTGTTGCTATTATAACACTGGTGACACTACAACACTGCTGACAATACAACACTGTTGCTATTACAACACTGGTGACAATACAACACTTGTGCTATTACACCACTGGTGACACTACAACACTGGTGACATTACAACCCTGGTGACAATACAACTCTGGTCACACTACAACACTGGTGACATTACAACATTGGCGACACTACCACACTAGTGACATTATAACATTGGTGACACAACAACACTGGTGACACTTCAACACTGGTGATATTACAACACTGGTGACACTACAAAACTGGTCACACTACAACACTGGTCACACTGCAACACTGGTGACACTGCAACACTGGTAACACTACAACACTGGTGACATTGCAACACTGGTGATACTACAACACTGGTGACACTACAGCACTGGTGACACTACAACACTGGTGACAATATAACACTGGTTACATTGCAACACTGGTGACTACACCACTGGTGACACTAAAACATTGCTGACAATACAACACTGGTGCTATTACAACACTGGTGACACTGTAACACTGGTGACACTGCAACACTGGTGACACTACAACACTGGTGACACTACAACACTGGTGACACTACAACATTGCTGACAATACAACACTGGTGCTATTACAACACTGGTGACAATACAACACTGTTGCTATTACAACACTGGTGACACTACAACACTGCTGACAATACAACACTGGTGCTATTACTACACTGGTGACAATACAACACTGTTGCTGTTACAACACTGGTGACACCTCATCACTGGTGACAATACAACACTGGTTCTATTACAACACTGGTGACAATACAACACTGTTGCTGTTACAACACTGGTGACACCTCATCACTGGTGACAATACAACACTGGTGCTATTACAACACTGGTGACAATACAACACGGGTGACACTACAACACTGCTGGCACTACAACACTGGTGACACTACAACACTGGTGCTATTACAACCCTGGAGACAATACAACTCTGGTCACACTACAACACTGGTGACATTACAATATTGGTGACACTACCACACTAGTGACATTACAACACTGGTGACACTTCAACACTGGTGATATTACAACACCGGTGACACTACAGCACTGGTCACACTACAACACTGGTGACACTGCAACACTGGTGACACTACAACACTGGTAACACTACAACACTGGTGACATTGCAACACTGGTGACACTACAACACAGGTAACACTACAACACTGGTGACACTACATCACTGGTGACACTATAACACTGGTTACATCGCAACACTGGTGACTCTACACCACTGGTGACACTACAACATTGGTGACACTACAACGCTGGTGACACTACAACACTGGTGACACTACAACACTGGTGACACTACAACACTGGTGACAATACATCACCGGTGACACTACAACACTGGTGACACTACAACACTGGTGACACTACAACACTGGTGACACTACAACACTGGTGCTATTACAACCCTGGTGACAAAACAACTCTGGTCACACTACAAAACTGGTGACACTACAACACTCGTGACATTACAACACTGGTGACACTTCAACACTGGTGACACTACAACACTCGTGACACTGCAACACTGGTGACACTACAACACTAGTGACACTACAACACTGGTGACACTACAACACTGGTGACACTACAACACTGGTGACACTACAACACTGGTGACACTACAACACTGGTGACACTACAACACTGGTGACACTACAACACTGGTGACACTACAACACTGGTGACACTTCAACACTGGTGACACTACAACACTGGTGACACTAAAACACTGGTGACACTACAACACTGGTGACACTACAACACTGGTGACACTACAACACTGGTGACACTTCAACACTGGTGACACTACAACACTGGTGACACTACAACACTGGTGACACTTCAACACTGGTAACAATACAACACTCGTGACACTACAACACTGGTGACACTACAACACTGGTGACACTACAACACTGGTGACACTACAACACTGGTGACACTACAACACTGGTGACACTACAACACTGGGGACATTACAACACTGGTGACACTACAACACTCGTGACACTACAACACTCGTGACACTTCAACACTGGTGACACTACAACACTCGTGACACTACAACACTGGTGACACTACAACACTCGTGACACTACAACACTGGTGACACTACAACACTGGTTACATTGCATCACTGGTGACTCTACAACACTGGTGACATTACAACACTGGTGTCACTACAACACTAGTGACATTACAACACTGGTGACACTTCAACACTGGTGACACTACAACACTCATGACATTACAACACTGGTGACACTACAACACTGGTGACACTACAACACTGGCTACATTGCATCACTGGTGACTCTACAACACTGGTGACACTACAACACTGGTGACACTACAACACTGGTGACACTATAACTCTGGTTACATTGCAACACTGGTGACTCTACATCATTGGTGACACTAAAACACCGGTGACACTACAACACTGGTGACACTACAACACTGGTGACACTACAACACTGGTGACACTACAACACTGGTGACACTACAACTCTGATGACACTACAACACTGGTGACACTACAACACTGGTGACACTACAACACTGGTGACACTACAACTCTGGTGACACTACAACACTGGTGACACTACAACACTGGTTCACTCCCTAGTGAACTCTTTACTCTGGTTCACTCCCGTAGTGAACTCTCAACTCTGGTTCACTCCCTAGTGAAATCTCTACTCCTGTTCACTCCCCTAGTGAACTCTTTACTCCTGTTCACTCCCCTAGTGAACTCTCTACTCCTGTTCACTCCCCTAGTGAACTCTATACTCCTGTTCACTCCCCTAGTGGACTCCCTACTCTGGTTCACTCCGTAGTGAACTCTCTATTCTGGTTCACTCACCTAGTGAACTCCCTACTCTGGTTCGCTCCCCTAGTGAACTCTCTACTCCTGTTCACTCCCCTAGTGAACTCTCTACTCCTGTTCACTCCCCTAGTGAACTCCCTACTCTGGTTCACTCCGTAGTGAACTCTCTATTCTGGTTCACTCACCTAGTGAACTCCCTACTCTGGTTCGCTCCCCTAGTGAACTCTCTACTCCTGTTCACTCCCCTAGTGAACTCTCTACTCCTGTTCACTCCCCTAGTGAACTCTATACTCCTGTTCACTCCCCTAGTGAACTCCCTACTCTGGTTCACTCCCCTAGTGAACTCTCTACTCCTGTTCACTCCCCTAGTGAACTGTCTACTCCTGTTCACTCCCCTAGTGAACTCTATACTCCTGTTCACTCCCCTAGTGAACTCCCTACTCTGGTTCACTCCCCTAGTGAACTCTCTACTCCTGTTCACTCCCCCTAGTGAACTCTATACTCCTGTTCACTCCCCTAGTGAACTCCCTACTCTGGTTCACTCCCGTAGTGAACTCCCTACTCTAGTTCACTCCCTAGTGAACTCTCTTATCCTGTTCACTCCCTAGATGTACATGAACTGTAAAATCAATAAATACATGATAAGCTTTGTTTAGTAGCTGTAACAAAGGTCACGTTGTGGTTAATACATACATAATAACAATATACTTATCACACTATTAAAGTTTTGTGAAGATGGTTATCAATAGTCTCCCAGAACGAGAGTTCATAAGATTATAATGTAGCACCAACAATAATATTATGATCCTGAATAATGACGACGTTCAACATGTGTCTCTTGAGGGCTTGATGAGGTGATTGAATGATCAACACTTTTGGTATCTTGCTTAATAGCTACGGTGGATGTGGCTGTGTATATGTGTTAAACCTGGCAGTCTTACACGAAAGAAAACGCCAAATTCTCTCATTTTCAATCACTGAGTAAATGGAATGCATTAGGCAGTGATGTGGTGGAGGCTGACTCCATACACAGTTTCAAATGTAGATATGATAGAGCCCAATAGGCTCAGGAATCTGTACACCTGTTGATTGACGGTTGAGAGGCGGGACCAAAGAGCCAGAGCTCAACCCCCGCAAGCACAATTAGGTGAGTACAATTAGGTGAGTACACACACTCTCACACAACTGATATATTACCGTAATATATAAACGAGTCGTGGTCTTCTTATGCCTTGTATATTCTCTCGCTCTCCATCCTACATTCTCCCAGCAGGTGCGCTATATCATGCAGTTATCCATAAACAAACTAATACCTTCGAACAACAAGAAATGTTGGCATAGGTACTCACGTGCATGTTTTGCCACGGCCCGTTGCCTCGACCTTCTCGCTGGTGGGGTCTGGCGCCTGAGCACTGAGCTTCATGCTCATGCAATCCACTCCTCATACAATAGGGGCAATTGAGATACATTCAACAAACAATAGATGACAAAAGATGACTACAATGGGAAACCATCCACTGACATACACAACCAGGGCCCCCAAAATACAAAACATAATTACAGAAGCAGCTGAAACATCGATAATCAACACAAACAAAACGATTCACTTTCACCCTTTCATTATAACTAAATGCCTTATCATATGCTATCACAACAGATTCATCTAAAATACACACAGTTATGGCCAAATGTTATTGGATTTAACAACACTTGTAAACCACATCCTCACCATCCTAAATGATGACCACAACACCCACTGGAAACATATAATTCAGGCTGAACAACACAAGAAAAAACTCAGGAATTTATGGAAAGTTCATCAATAAAACAAAAGCAACAACCACACACAATTTGAACACATCACACATAACAGCAGGAAAATAATTGAACATGATGACGTCATTGCTCACGTGACACATCCTGGAACACTGACATGTGACACATCCTGGAACACTGACACGTGACACATCATGGCACACTGACATGTGACACATCCTGGCACACTCATGTGACACATCCTGGAACACTGACATGAGACACATCCTGGAACACTGACACGTGACACATCCTGGCACACTGTCACGTGACACATCCTGGAACACTGACACGTGACACATCCTGGAACACTGACATGTGACACATCCTGGCACACTGACATGTGACACATCCTGGCACACTGACATGTGACACATCCTGGCACACTGACGTGTGACACATCCTGGAACACTGACATGTGACACATCCTGGAACACTGACATGTGACACATCCTGGCACACTGTCACGTGACACATCCTGGAACACTGACACGTGACACATAATGGAACACTGACACGTGACACATCCTGGCACACTGACATGTGACACATCCTGGAACACTGTCACGTGACACATCCTGGAACACTGACACGTGACACATCCTGGAACACTGACATGTGACACATCCTGGAACACTGACATGTGACACATCCTGGAACACTGACATGTGACACATCCTGGAACACTGACACGTGACACATCCTGGAACAATGACACGTGACACATCCTGGAACACTGACATGTGACACATCCTGGAACACTGACACGTGACACATCCTGGAACACTGACACGTGACACATCCTGGAACACTGACACGTGACACATCCTGGCACACTGACATGTGACACATCCTGGAACACTGTCACGTGACACATCCTGGAACACTGACACGTGACACATCCTGGAACACTGACATGTGACACATCCTGGAACACTGACATGTGACACATCCTGGAACACTGACATGTGACACATCCTGGAACACTGTCACGTGACACATCCTGGAACACTGACACGTGACACATTCTGGTACACTGACGTGTGACACATCCTGGCACACTGACATGTGACACATCCTGGCACACTGTCACGTGACACATCCTGACACACTGCCACGTGACACATCCTGGCACACTGCCACGTGACACACTAACACGTGACACATCCTGGCACACTGACACGTGACACATCCTGGCACACTGACACGTGACACATCCTGGCACACTGCCACGTGACACATCCTGGCACACTGACACGTGACACATCCTGGCACACTGTCACGTGACACATCCTGGCACACTGCCACGTGACACATCCTGGCACACTGCCACGTGACACACTAACACGTGACACATCCTGGCACACTGACACGTGACACATCCTGGCACACTGACACGTGACACATCCTGGCACACTGCCACGTGACACATCCTGGCACACTGACACGTGACACATCCTGGCACACTGTCACGTGACACACTAACACGTGACACATCCTGGCACACTGACACGTGACACATCCTGGCACACTGACACGTGACACATCCTGGCACACTGCCACGTGACACATCCTGGCACACTGACACGTGACACATCCTGGCACACTGTCACGTGACACACTAACACGTGACACATCCTGGCACACTCACGTGATATATCCTGGCACACTGTCACGTGACACACTGACACGTGACACACTGACACGTGACACACTGACACGTGACACACTGTCACGTGACACACTAACACGTGACACATCCTGGCACACTCACGTGACACATCCTGGCACACTGTCACGTGACACACTGACACGTGACACACTGACACGTGACACATCCTGGCACACTGACACGTGACACATCCTGGCAAACTGTCACGTGACGTGGTGGTCCATCAACCCGCTCTCGCTCAAAAAAAAACATTTGACACATTGGTCTGACTTGAAGCACTAAAATTCAAACTCTTCAATAAATTTGATCTTCCACCTATGACAAAACTTCTGTGTAACTACTTAAACAACAAAACTATAAAAATAATATTTTTTTTCAAGATATTCTGACACATTTGATATTAGAGGCTAGAGTAGAGGCTCTGTTCATGCTCTATCCCTATACATGCTGTACATAAATGGCATTACTGACCCAGTTCACCGAAACTCACACCCTACGAGGAATATTTCATGTTGAAATTAATATTGTGACATCCTGGGAAAAACTGCCGCATTCAGACAAACTCGACAGAGGCTGAAATCACAACATTTGTTTTGTCCCCCCTCTCCTCCCCCCCCCCGCCCCCCGCCCCCCTGCCCCCCCTTCCCCCCCCCCCCCCCGCACCCCGCCCCCCCCCCACCCGCCCCCCTCCCCCCACTAAAAAAAAAATATATACCTGCCAAACTTTAATCACTCTAAATCCTACACACATTCCTGTCTCACTATGAAGTTCTGGGGCCAGAAGTTGATCATAACCTTCGCCTCCACACACAGCACAAAACCATATCACAATCGACCAAACACTACGTAACTGTACAGATAACGACACGTACAAACTAGCATCAAAATGCACGTACATAAGGCATTCATTCGTCCCCTACGAACTTGCATCTTCACTTGTAACAAAAACAAATACATTAACATTACTGAGATCACAAAGCAAAGCACTCAGTGGACAGACAACACTCCTGGCCAACACAACACATAAGGAAAAACTCTAACAGACAAACAAATTGATAGACTAATAACACATCATTAACACCACATCAATTTTCTTACTATTACACTCGCAACACCTAGGAACACACACACACACACACACACACACACACACACACACACACACACACACACACACGCACGCACACACACACACACACACACACACACACACACACACACACACACACACACACACACACACGCACGCACACACACACACACACACACACACACACACACACACACACACACACACACACGCACGCACACACACACACACACACACACACACACACACACACACACACACACACACACACACACACACACACACACACACACACACACACACACACAACCTCTTCAACACAATGCATCACTTCAACCTGTGTTCACATCAGTCTTCATCTTACACAATATCAGCTTATACCAGGACAATCTGGCCTGGTATATAACACGTCTCACCTCCCATAGTACATGGTAACATGGTACATGGTACATGGTACATAGTACATGGTAACATGGTAACATGGAACATGGAACATGGTACATGGTAACATGGTAACATGGTACATGGTAACATGGTAACATGGTACATGGTACATGGTAACATGGTACATGGTACATGGTAACATGGTACATGGTAACATGGTACATGGTACATGGTACATGGTAACATGGTACATGGTAACATGGTAACATGGTACATGGTACATGGTAACATGGTACATGGTACATGGTAACATGGTACATGGTAACATGGTACATGGTACATGGTAACATGGTACATGGTAACATGGTACATGGTAACATGGTACATGGTACATGGTAACATGGTACATGGTAACATGGTACATGGTACATGGTAACATGGTACATGGTAACATGGTACATGGTAACATGGTACATGGTAACATGGTACATGGTAACATGGTACATGGTACATGGTAACATGGTAACATGGTACATAGTACATGGTACATAGTACATGGTAACATGGTACATGGTACATGGTAACATGGTACATGGTAACATGGTACATGGTACATGGTAACATGGTACATGGTAACATGGTACATGGTACATTGTAACATGGTACATGGTAACATGGTACATGGTAACATGGTAACATGGTACATGGTAACATGGTACATGGTACATTGTAACATGGTACATGGTAACATGGTACATGGTAACATGGTACATGGTAACATGGTACATGGTACATTGTAACATGGTACATGGTAACATGGTACATGGTAACAAGGTACATGGTAACATGGTACATGGTAACATGGTACATGGTACATTGTAACATGGTACATGGTACATTGTAACATGGTAACATCTCCAATAAACCATCCTCCAACGTGAGGACTCACGATGTTACGGATGATGTACGTGTTATATACTTTCTGAGTACTTACCTCTCGAGCCACTAAACAGACGACAAGCAGCTTCTTGAGTTATCTTGAGATGATTTCGGGGCTTTAGTGTCCCCGCGGCCCGGTCCTCGACCAGGCCTCCACCCCCAGGAAGCAGCCCGTGACAGCTGACTAACACCCAGGTACCTATTTTACTGCTAGGTAACAGGGGCATAGGGTGAAAGAAACTTTGCCCAATGTTTCTCGCCGGCGCCTGGGATCGAACCCAGAACCACAGGATCACAAGTCCAGCGTGCTGTCCGCTCGGCCGACCGGCTCCCCGTAGGTGGGTTAAGTCCTAGCACTTCCACTCCCACTCCTCACTTCCTCTCCTCCAGCCACTTCCCCGCGCGGACACTGGGCGATCTTGACTATATTAAGTCTTGGTCTCCGGCGGAACGGTCAGATTCAATAACCAAAAACACTTGGGTATGGAAATATTCATGTCCATGTATGACAATTAATCTGATTCCCAAATAAATAGAATACATGCCAATCTTAAGGTATTTATAGTGGTATACATAGGAGAGGAGAGTATACCACTTGTCACAGTATAACACTGGACAGAGTATAGCACTGGTGACACTATATTATTGGTCACAGTATAACACTGGTCACATTATAACACTGGTCACAGTATAACACTGGTCAGAGCATAGCACTGGTGACACTATATTACTGGTCATAGCGTAACACTGGTCACACTATAACACTGGTCACAGTATAACACTGGTCACACTATAACACTGGTCACAGTATAACACTGGTCACAGTATAACACTGGTCACAGTATAACACTGGTCACAGTATAACACTGGTCACAGTATAACACTGGTCACAGTATAACACTGGTCACACTATAACACTGGTCACAGTATAACACTGGTCACAGTATAACACTGGTCACAGTATAACACTGGTCACAGTATAACACTGGTCACACTATAACACTGGTCACAGTATAACACTGGTCACAGTATAACACTGGTCACACTATAACACTGGTCACAGTATAACACTGGTCACAGTATAACACTGGTCACAGTATAACACTGGTCACACTATAACACTGGTCTCACTCTAACACTGGTCACAGTATAACACTGGTCACAGTATAACACTGGTCACAGTATAACACTGGTCTCACTCTAACACTGGTCACAGTATAACACTGGTCACAGTATAACACTGGTCTCACTCTAACACTGGTCACAGTATAACACTGGTCACAGTATAACACTGGTCACACTATAACACTGGTCACAGTATAACACTGGTCACAGTATAACACTGGTCACAGTATAACACTGGTCACAGTATAACACTGGTCACAGTATAACACTGGTCACACTATAACACTGGTCACAGTATAACACTGGTCACACTATAACACTGGTCACAGTATAACACTGGTCTCACTCTAACACTGGACACAGTATAACAATGGTCACAGTATAACACTGGACACAGTATAACAATGGTCACAGTATAACACTGGTCACAGTATAACACTGGTCACAGTATAACACTGGTCACAGTATAACACTGGTCACAGTATAACACTGGTCACAGTATAACACTGGTCACAGTATAACACTGGTCACAGTATAACACTGGTCACAGTATAACACTGGTCACAGTATAACACTGGTCACAGTATAACACTGGTCACACAATAACACTGGTCACAGTATAACACTGGTCACAGTATAACACTGGTCACAGTATAACACTGGTCACAGTATAACACTGGTCACAGTATAACACTGGTCACAGTATAACACTGGTCACAGTATAACACTGGTCACAGTATAACACTGGTCACAGTATAACACTGGTCTCACTCTAACACTGGACACAGTATAACAATGGTCACAGTATAACACTGGTCACAGTATAACACTGGTCACAGTATAACACTGGTCACAGTATAACACTGGTCACAGTATAACACTGGTCACACTATAACAATGGTCACAGTATAACACTGGTCACAGTATAACACTGGTCTCACTCTAACACTGGACACAGTATAACAATGGTCACAGTATAACACTGGTCACAGTATAACACTGGTCTCACTCTAACACTGGACACAGTATAACAATGGTCACACTATAACACTGGTCACAGTATAACAATGGTCACAGTATAACACTGGTCACAGTATAACAATGGTCACAGTATAACAATGGTCACAGTATAACACTGGTCACACAATAACACTGGTCACAGTATAACACTGGTCTCACTCTAACACTGGACACAGTATAACAATGGTCACATTATAACACTGGTCACAGTATAACACTGGTCACAGTATAACTCTGATCACACTATAACACTGGTCACACAATAACACTGGTCACAGTATAACACTGGTCACAGTATAACACTGGTCACACTATAACACTGGTCACACAATAACACTGGTCACAGTATAACACTGGTCACAGTATAACACTGGTCTCACTCTAACACTGGTCACAGTATAACACTGGTCTCACTCTAACACTGGTCACAGTATAACACTGGTCACAGTATAACACTGGTCTCACTCTAACACTGGTCACAGTATAACACTGGTCTCACTCTAACACTGGTCACAGTATAACACTGGTCACAGTATAACACTGGTCTCACTCTAACACTGGTCACAGTATAACACTGGTCACACAATAACACTGGTCTCACTCTAACACTGGTCACAGTATAACACTGGTCACAGCATAACACTGGTCTCACTCTAACACTGGTCACAGTATAACACTGGTCTCACTCTAACACTGGTCACAGTATAACACTGGTCACAGTATAACACTGGTCTCACTCTAACACTGGTCACAGTATAACACTGGTCACAGTATAACACTGGTCTCACTCTAACACTGGTCACAGTATAACACTGGTCACAGTATAACACTGGTCTCACTCTAACACTGGTCACAGTATAACACTGGTCTCACTCTAACACTGGTCACAGTATAACACTGGTCACACTATAACACTGGTCACAGTATAACACTGGTCTCACTCTAACACTGGTCACAGTATAACACTGGTCACAGTATAACACTGGTCTCACTCTAACACTGGTCACAGTATAACACTGGTCACAGTATAACACTGGTCTCACTCTAACACTGGTCACAGTATAACACTGGTCACAGTATAACACTGGTCTCACTCTAACACTGGTCACAGTATAACACTGGTCTCACTCTAACACTGGTCACAGTATAACACTGGTCACACTATAACACTGGTCACAGTATAACACTGGTCTCACTCTAACACTGGTCACAGTATAACACTGGTCACAGTATAACACTGGTCTCACTCTAACACTGGTCACAGTATAACACTGGTCTCACTCTAACACTGGTCACAGTATAACACTGGTCACACTATAACACTGGTCACAGTATAACACTGGTCTCACTCTAACACTGGTCACAGTATAACACTGGTCACAGTATAACACTGGTCTCACTCTAACACTGGTCACAGTATAACACTGGTCACAGTATAACACTGGTCTCACTCTAACACTGGTCACAGTATAACACTGGTCACACTCTAACACTGGTCACAGTATAACACTGGTCACAGTATAACACTGGTCTCACTCTAACACTGGTCACAGTATAACACTGGTCACAGTATAACACTGGTCACAGTATAACACTGGTCACAGTATAACACTGGTCACAGTATAACACTGGTCACAGTATAACACTGGTCACACTTTAACACTGGTCACAGTATAACACTGGTCACAGTATAACACTGGTCACAGTATAACACTGGTCACACTTTAACACTGGTCACACTATAACTCTTGTCACAGTATAACACTGGTCTCATTATAACACTGGTCATGGTATAACACTGGTCATGGTATAACACTGGTCACATTATAACTCTAGTCAAAACAACACTGGTTCAAAACGCTTGTGCTCTCTAGAGTGTAGTACTGCTGCACAATGACAGCCCCTTTCAAAGCTGGAGAAATTGCTGACCTAGAGAGCGTGCAGAGATCCTTTACTGCTAGAATCCACTCAGTAAAACATCTGAATTACTGGGACCGACTAAAGAGCCTAAATCTGTACTCCCTTGAGCGCAGGCGGGAGAGATACATAATAATTTACACGTGGAAAATAATTGAGGGGCTGGTCCCAAACCTGCACACAGAAATAACACCACATGAGACCAGAAGACATGGCAGGATGTGCAGAATACCCCCGTTGAAAAGCAGAGGTGCAACAGGTACTCTGAGAGAGAACTCTATCAACATCAGAGGCCCGAGACTGTTCAACACGCTTCCGCTACACATAAGGGACATAACTGGCCGACCCCTCACAGTGTTCAAGAGAGAACTGGATAAGCACCTCCAAAGGATACCTGATCAACCAGGCTGTGACTCATACGTCAGGCTGCGAGCAGCCGCGTCCAACAGCCTGGTTGATCAGTCCAGCAACCAGGAGGCCTGGTCGACGACCGGGCCGCGGGGACACTAAGCCCCGAAAGCACCTCAAGGTAACCTCAAAGTAGTCACAATATACCGCCGGTCACAACATACCGCCGGTCACAAGATACCGCCGGTCACAACATACCGCCGGTCACAACATACCGCCGGTCACAACATACCGACTGTTACAACATACCACCGGTCACAACATACCGCCGGTCACAACATACCGCCGGTCACAACATACCGCCGGTCACAACATACCACCGGTCACAACATACCGCCGGTCACAACATACCGCCGGTCACAACATACCGCCGGTCACAACATACCGCCGGTCACAACATACCGCCGGTCACAACTTAATAAAGCTCACAATGAAGCACTTTTCACAAATTATATTGGTCACAACATAACACTGGTTGTGACATGCCTCCGGTCACAACATAACAATTTTATTGAATTAAGAAACTCATTGATATATATCTATGGGTCCGTTAATATATCAATGAAAATATATATATCAATTATATATCATTTTGTGATTTCATTGGGATCATAGTGGAGCGTGAAGGTGTGAGCCCCATTACCCAGGACCACAGTGTATTCATCTAGTTGTGCTTGCAGGGGCTGACTTCTGCTCTTTCGGCCCGCCTCTCAACTGTCAATCAATCAACTGTTACTAACTACTAACTAATTTTTTTCATGTTTTTTCATCACACACACACCCCAAAGGAAGTAGCCAGTAACAGCTGTCTCACTCCCAGGTAGCTACCTAATTACTGCTAGGTAACAGGGGGGCATCATGGTGAAATAAACTCTACCCATTTGGTTTCTCTCCTGCGCCGGGAATCGAACCCGGACCACAGGATTACGTGCCCAGCGTGCTATCCACACAGCCACCGGCGTCCATATGGTCGGGTGTGGTTGGGGTCAACTATAAACCCCTGGTTGGGCTCTGGTTCGTTGCCTTCAGAACCTGAAAGAGAACTCACTAGAACTCTGGGTTGGTCAACCTTTGTGAAACCCGTTCTCGCACTTTCTTTAAGTCAATATTGACTTATTAAATAAGTGCATATGTGTCATACTAATTTATTGTGAAAATTTTAGTTTTCCTTTAAAAGCTTCATAGAAAACATCGACCTTACTTAACCTTCTTCGTATGTTAAGATAAGCATCTTATTGCTTCGTAATTACAATTATTACTTATCCTATTATAGGTATAGGTATAGGTAACCTCTTATAGGTATAGGTATAGGTAACCTATTACAGGTATAGGTTAAGTAATAA
>NC_091177.1:39405998-39528498 GCF_040958095.1 Procambarus clarkii
GATCAGGTCAACTGTTCATATGAAGACTCTGGCACAAAGCTGGCTACAAGCTCATCCTGTTCCTTATATGATTGTTACTTCATGTTTTTAATGAATAAAGGCTATTCCTTCTAAGGCAAATAATACCAGGCTCATGAAATAAATGGGCATCTAGGAGTAGGTTTCAACTTAGCTTACATAAGTTCAATATATGATAGTTCCCAATGTGTTAGTTTCAAAGTATTCTCTCATGAAATAAATGAGTTTCTAGGTGTAGGCTTCAGATGAGCTGAGGTAGGATAACAGCTTTTGCTTGCAGTTTCACTAGGTATGTCATTAGGCATCCTTTATGAATCCTAGTCTTAGTTAATATAAAAAGAGAGAGAGAGAGAGAGAGAGAGAGAGAGAGAGAGAGAGAGAGAGAGAGAGAGAGAGAGAGAGAGAGAGAGAGACACAGACAGACAGACAGACAGACAGACAGACAGACAGACAGACAGACAGACAGACAGACAGACAGACAGACAGACAGGGAGAGAGAGAGAGAGAGAGAGAGAGAGAGAGAGAGAGAGAGAGAGAGAGAGAGAGAGAGAGAGAGAGAGAGAGAGAGAGAGAGAGAGAGAGAGAGAAAAAAAGAGAGAGAGACAGAGGGAATGAGAGAGAATGAGGGAGAGAGAATAAGAGAGATAGAATAAGATAGAATGAGAGAATGAGAGAGAGAGAATGAGGGAGAATGAGAGAGAATAAGATAGAATGAGAATGAGAAATAATGAGAATGAGAGAGAATGAGAGAGAGTGAGAGAAAAGGAGAATGAATGAGAATGAGAATGTGCAGACAGCACCACTCCCCTTCCCTGACTGGCCCATCTTGTGCATTAGACAAGGAAATGTCTCACTGACATTACCATTATAACTGAGGATTAGCTTCCACGTGCGTGATTCTCCACACCTTGAGACACTCTTATATCTGGATGATATGTTAATATTATGGTGTAGTTACTCAAATACGTGTTTTTGAATTTGAAATTATCGTCGGTCGAAGGAAGTAATAAGACATTTTTATTTGTAACTAGCTGTACCCGCCCACGCGATGCTGTGGCTCAGCAAGGCATGTGCGTTGCTGAGCCACAGCAACCTTCCCCCTGTCTCCCAGTCCTCTCCACCATTACCCCCTCCCCTGTCCCATCGTCCCCCCAACTATTCCTCAGTCCCCCATCCCCTCGTCCTCCCAACAATTCCCCACTCCCGCGTCCTCCCCACCATTTCTTCCCTACCCCATCCCTATGTGCTCCCTACCATCCATCACTTCACCGTCCCTTCGTCCTCCTAACCATTCCCACTACACCATCCCCTCATCTTCTCTACCATATCCCCCTCCCCAGTCCCCTCGTCCTCCCTACCATTCTCCCCCTCCCCGGTTCCATCGTCCTCCCCACCATTCCCCACTCCCTTGTCCGATGCATTCCCAAATGATCTGATGTTCTCATCAGAAAATTGGGAACATCAAATGATCTGATGTTCCCATCACTGAAATATAAGAAAAAACAATTAAAAAACGAAATGAAAAATATGAAAAAATACAGAACTGAACTATACTCACGAAATGAACGGTATGGTAAACAACAAAGCTCAATTCCCATGCAATGTCACACAAAATAATTAAATTAAAATGAAAATAATTTAAAATTTATGAAAATTTAATTTATCAATGAAATCAGAAACATTGAAATGGAATCGAAATATATTTAGTATAGCGTGAGTTGCTCTTATGTGCAACAGATGGCACTGTTTTTTTTTTAAATCATGTTTTTACCTGTCAAAGGTGTGGCATCACGAGTTGAACAATATACTCGCTTATGCTCACGAGACGAACGGTATGGTAAACAACATAGCTCAGTTCCAATGCAATGTCACTCAAAAAAAATAAAATCTAAATGAAAATAAATCAAAATGTATTAAAATTTAATTTGTCAATGCAATCGAAGACATTGAAATGGAATCGTAACATATTTAGTATAGCGTGTGTGGATCTTACGTGCAACAGATGGCACTATTTCTTAAAAAAAAATATTTTTACCCATCACAGGTGTGGCATTTATACTTATACTTATGAAATGAACGCTATCGTAAAAACACAGCTCAATTCCAAAACAATGTCACACAAAATAATTCAGTAAAAATTAAAATAAATAGAAATCTATGAATATTAAATTTATCAGTGAAATCGGAAACATTGAAATGGAATTCGTAACATATTTAGTATTGCGTAAGTGTGTTGCTATTACGTGCAGCAGATGGCGCAGTTTTTGAAAAGAAACATGTTTTTATCCGTCACAGGTTAGGCATCTATATAGTAGGTATATAAAAACATGTGCATATTCGAATGGAACGTTGTGTCAGAATTTCAAAGCAATCAGTGAAGAACTTTGGGAGATTACAGCGCATGTTGCTCTTACATCCAACAGATGACGCTGTTTTTTCAAAAAAAGAGCAAGTTTTTTCCTGTCACAGGTAAGGCAGGTATATAGTAGGTATATAAAAACACGAGCCTATTCGAATGCAACGTTGTGTCAAAATTTCAAAGCAATCGGTAAAGAGGTTTCGAAGATTTCCCTCATATGAAAAACACATGAAAAACACAGTTTTTCTGAAAAGGCATTTATTTTTTACCTTCACAGACGTAACATCTATATAGTATGTATATAGAAACCTGCTCGGATGCGAATGGAACGTTGTGTGAAAATTTCAAAGGAATCGGTGAAGAGCTTTCGGAGATTAGCGGTTATGCACAAACGAACATTTCCATTTTTATTTATATAGATAGACTTAAATTCATACATGCATTCGATGATTTTTACAGTTCGTTATTCATTGTTAAAGTTGTGTTTGATGATGCAGGACGCCAGCGGGCCTAGAAGATGTGTCGAAGTACCCTGAGCTGTTTGCTGAGCTCCTGAAGGATCCATCCTGGTCTCTACAGGACCTGAAGAAACTGGCAGGACTCAACCTTCTACGTGTCTTCAGGAGAGTAGAGCAGGTATGTATTGGCTGCTTGTTCCTAGTCTACTGCTCTCTCTTCTTGTATGAGTGTGTATGTGTATATTTGCTGCTTTTGCCTGCAAACCTGTCTCCTGAAGCCCACATAAAAAGAATAACATCGGCGGCGTATGCAAGGCTGGCTAATATCAGAACAGTCCTCAGCAACCTGTGTAAGGAATCTTTCAGAACCTTGTATACCACATGTGGAAGACCAATCCTGGAGTATGCGGTCCCAGCATGGAGCCCTTACCTTGTTAAGCACAAGACGAAGCTGGAAAAAGTTCAGAGGTATAACCCCCACAAGCACAACAAGGTGAGTACATGATGCAAAAATTATGAGGATGATTAAGACAGAGGAAGATTGTAAGAGGCTACATGATGACCTAAACAAACTGAATGAATGGTCCAACAAATGGCTACAAAAGTTCAACCCGAGTAAATGCAAGGTAATGAAACTAGGCGGTGGAAACAGGAGGCCAGACACAGGATACAGAATGGGAGATGAAGTACTTCACGAAACGGACAGAGAGAAAGATCTAGGAGTTGATATCACACCAAACCTGTCTCCTGAACCCCACATAAAAAAAATTACATCTGCGGCATATGGAAGACTGGCTAACATCAGAACAGCCTTCAGGAACCTATGTAAAGAATCATTCAGAACCTTGTATTCCGCATATGTAAGACCAATCCTGGAGTATCCAATCATTTTTCGCACACTTCCTTGTCGTTTGTAGTGAATCTGTCTGCCCCTATCGTCAATTTCATTACCTGTTTCTTTACTGTTGTTTCTTTCTCCTGGTGTGGCTGTGCAGCAATTTAGGTTGAGTCTTTGGTTGCTTGCAATGTCATTTTCGTATTGCCCATCTTCCTCTCTTCTCAACCTGACATATTCATTCCTTGCACTCTGGTATCTTTCTCTGCTCTCAAGTGTTCTGTTATTCCTATAGTTTCTCCATGCCCTTTTTACTTAGCTGCTTAGCTGGCCTACATTTCTGATTAAACCATGGGTTTCTCATCTGCATTTCGCTGTTTTCCTTTAGGACCGGGACAAACTTGCCTGCTGCCTCCTTACACTTCTGCGTGATGTAGTCCATCATGTCTTGGGCCGTCTTTTCTCTGAGCTCAGTTTCCCATGTTATATCATTTTGGAATTTCCTTATCTCCTCATAGATTCCCTTTCGGAATGCCATCCTTTAGTTTTCAATTCCCCTCCTTGATTTTCTTAACGCTTCTTCAACCAGACACTCAAACGTCAGTACACTGTGGTCGCTCATTGCTACCGGGGACTCAAAACTAATATCCCTTACGTCGGAGTCGTTCAGAGCCAAGACTATGTCGAGTCTCGCTGGTTCATCATTCCCTCTCATCCTTGTGGGTTCCCTGTCATTTTGGCTTAAGAAGTTTCTTGTCGCCACCTCCAATAGTTTAGCTCTCCACGTATCCTCACCTCCATGCGGTTCCTTGTTCTCCCAGTCTATCCTTCCATGATTGAAGTCCCCAATGATGAGCAGATGGGATCTATTTCTACAAGCCGCAGAGGCTGCCCTCTCAATTATAGTATTAACTGCCGTGTTGTTGTTGTTGTTATACTTTTGCCTGGGTCTTCTGTCATTGGGTGGAGGATTTATATCACTGCTACTACTATTCTTGTCCCTCCCATTGTCCTGGTGCCTGTTATTTAGTCTCTGAATCACTCACAGCCGGGGATAGCCATCTCCTTGAAACTCCACAACTTTCTCATTAGTAGGGCCACTCCGCCTCCTCCTCTACCCTCCCTCTCTTTCCTTATAACTGTGTAGTCCTGGGGGAACACCACATTCATTATGATTCTGGAGAGTTTTGTTTCTGTGAGTCCGATTATATCTGGGGTTTACTTCTTGTGCTCTTTCCCTTAGTTCACTTGTCTTGCTTGTAATCCCATCTATGTTCGAGTACATTACCCTGAAACTGACTCTCTTCTGTCCTTCCTCAGTTTCTGCTGACTCCACTGAAGCAGAGGAAACAGGGAGGGTTCAGGATGGGAGGGCCTAAGGAGGGGGGGGGCCTGGGGAATCCCCAGGCCCCCCTGGGGGCCTGGGGATTCCCTGGGGGTTAAGGGGGGGTTGAGGAAAAAGGGAGGGCTTAGGGGAGTGGGGGAGAAGGGCTGGCTTAGTCGGGTGAGGGAGAATGGAGGGCTTAGGGGGGGGGGGAGTGGAGGGCTTAGGGGGGAGGCAATGGGGGGCTTGGGGGTGGGGGGAACGGAGGGCTTGGGGGGTGGGTGAGATGGAAGTGCATGGTGGAGAAGGGAGGGCTTGTGGAGAAGGGAGGTCCTGGGGGAGGGGGATGAGTGGGGGGAGGATGCTCTAGGTGGACACTTAATGAGGGGGCTGGCAGGGGTTGGGGAAGGTAGAATGTCTATTGGGCAGAAGGTGTGGGTGGTGCTCCTCTCTCTGTGGCTGTTGAACTTCTTGTGGAGGGTTCCCCACTCCTCTCTGAGATTGTAGGGTTTGGGGTTGTGGTTCTCTGACTCCTTTTTTTCTCCCTGTGCCCCTTCCTCGCATCTGCTGCCTTCATTCTCTCGTCCCTTGTCATGTGTGTGTGGGTGTGTGAGTGTGTGTACTCACCTATTTGTGCTTGCAGGATCGAGCATTGACTCTTGGATCCCGCCTTTCCTGCTATCGGTTGTTTACAGCAATGACTCCTGTCCCATTTCCCTATCATATCTAATTTTAAAATTATGAATAGAGTTTGCTTCCACAACCTGTTCCCAAGATTCTATTTTCCCACGACTCTCATGCTAAAAGAAAACTTCCTAACATCTCGATGACTCATCTGAGTTTCCAGTTTCCACCCATGTCCCCTCATTCTGTTATTTGTGAACATTTCATCTATTTCCACTTGGTCAATTCCGCTGAGTATTTTATATGTCCCTATCATTTCTCCCCATTCCCTTCTTTTCTCTAGTGTCGTAAGGTTTAGTTCCTTTAGACTCTCTTCATATCCCATCCCTCCTAACTCTGGGACAAGCCTCGTCGCAAACTTCTGAACCTTCTCCAGTTTCCTTATGTGTTTCTTCAGGTGGGGACTCCATGATGGCGTGGCATACTCTAAGATTGGTCCCACGTAGGCAGTGTAAAGCGCCCTAAAAGCCTCCTCATTTAGGTTTCTGAATGAAGTTCTAATTTTTGCTAGTGTAGAGTACGCCGCTGTCGTTATCCTATTTATATGTGCCTCGGGAGTTAGATTAGGTGTTACGTCCACTCCCAGGTCTCTTTCTTGAATCGTTACAGGTAGTCAGTTTCCCTTCATTGTGTACTGTCCCTTTGGTCGCCTATCACCTGATCCCATTTCCATAACTTTACATTTACTCGTGTTAAACACCAGTAGCCATTTCTCAGACCATCTCTGCAACCAGTTTAAGTCCTCTTGGAGGATCCTACAATCCTCATCTGTCACAACTCTTCTCATTAATTTTGCGTCATCCGCAAACATTGACATGTGTGTGTGTACTCACCTAGTTGTGTCTGCAGGATCGAGCATTGACTCTTGGATCCCGCCTTTCGAGCATCGGTTGTTTACAGCAATGACTCCTGTCCCATTTCCCTATCATACCTGGTTTTAAAATTATGGATAGTATTTGCTTCCACAACCTGTTCCTGAAGTGCATTCCATTTTTTCACTACTCTCACGCTAAAAGAAAACTTCCTAACATCTCTGTGACTCATCTGAGTTTCAAGCTTCCATCCATGTCCCCTCGTTCTGTTACTATTCCATGTGAACATTTCGTCTATGTCCACTCTGTCAATCCCTCTGAGTATTTTATACATTCCTATCATGTCCCCCCCTCTCCCTTCTTCTTTCTAGTGTCGTAAGGCACAGTTCCCTCAGGCGCTCCTCATACCCCACCCCTCGTAGCTCTGGGACGAGTCTCGTTGCAAACCTCTGAAACTTTTCCAGTTTCATTATATGCTTCTTCAGATGGGGACTCCGTGATGAGGCAGCATACTCTAAGACTGGCCTCACGTAGGCAGTGTAAAGCGCCCTAAATGCCTCCTTACTTAGGTTTCTGAATGATGTTCTAACTTTTGCCAGTGTAGAGTATGCTGCTGTCGTTATCCTATTTATATGTGCCTCAGGAGATAGATTAGGTGTTACGTCCACACCCAGGTCTCTTTCACGCATTGTCACAGGTAGGCTGTTCCCCTTCATTGTGTACTGTCCCTTTGGTCTCCTATCTCCTAGTCCCATTTTCATAACTTTACATTTGCTCGTGTTGAATTTCAGTAGCCATTTCTCTGACCACCTCTGCAACCTGTTCAGGTCCTCTTGGAGGATCCTGCAATCCTCATCTGTCTCAACTCTTCTCATCAACTTTGCGTCATCCTCAAACATCGACATGTAGGACTCTGCACCAGTAAACATGTCATTAACATATACAAGAAATAGAATTGGTCCCAGCACAGATCCTTGAGGTACTCCACTTGTTACTGTTCGCCAGTCCAACTTCTCGCCCCTTACCGTAACTCTTTGGCTCCTTCCTGTTAGGTAGTTTCTTATCCATGCTAGGACCTTTCCTCCCACCCCCGCCTGCCTCTAGAGTTCAAACAGCAGTCTCATGTGTGGTACTGTATCAAAGGCTTTTTGGCAGTCCAGAAATATGCAGTGTGCCCAACCATCTCTGTCCTGACTTATCCTCGTTATTTTATCATAGAATTCCAAAAGGTTTGTTAGGCACGATTTCCCTTTCCAGAACCCATGTTGATGTTTGTTCACGAACCTAACGTTCTCCAGGTGTGCAACCGGTCATAGCCTAATAATTCTTTCCAGTATTTTACAGGGGAAGCTTGTCAGCGATACAGGTCTATAGTCAAGTGCCTCCTCCCTATCGTCTTTCTTGAAGATCGATATGACATTTTCCTTCTTCCAGCATCTGGGCAATTCTCCCGACATAAGTGACTCATTAAAGATCATTGCCAGAGGCACGCTGAGGGCCTGTGCTGTTTCTTTTAGTATCCACGGTTATACTTTGTCTGGTCCAACTGCTTTAGTTGCATCCAATGTTGTCAACTGTTTCATTACCTCCCTTGCTGTCACCTCTATATCTGATAGTCTTTCATCTATGGTAATCCCTTCTAACAATGGGAGCTGCTCAGGCTCGGTAGTGAACAATCCATGGAAACTGGCATTTCCTTGTCACTTTCAAGGAAATCTGGCCTAACAGATTTCCTTGTCACTTTCAGTATATGCCCCCTCTGTTTTCCTTAGTCTTGTCACTTGGTCGTTCACCGACATTTTTCTGCTTATATGGCTGTGTAGTAACTTTGGTTGCTCTTTCGCTTTGATCGCAATATAGTTCTCATAGTCCCTTTCTGATGTTCGTCTTATGTTAAGGTAATCGTTCCTAGCTCTGTTGCATCTGACCCTGTTGTCCTCTATCCTTTGTCTTCTGTACTTCCTCCACTCCCGCCTGCTGGCCATTTTTGCTTCCTGATACTGTCAATTAAACCATGGGTTATTATATTCCCTTTTATTTTTTCCCTTTACTGTTGGAATAAATCTCTTCGGCCTCCTGGCATTTCTGTATGACTAGGTCCATCATATATTGAACTGATTTTCCTCTAATTTCTTCCTTCCACTGCACTTCTCACAGATAGTCCCTTATCTTCCTATAGTCTCCTTTCCTGTAGTCAACTCTCCTTTCCCAGACCTCTTGTCCCATGGTCACAAGTTTGAATTCCATCATGTAGACAAAGACTAAGACACAACGGTTGCTGGCCTCCTAGACGTATTTCATGCTCCAAATTCTCGGTGTCTTCTACGTTCTGGGTGAAAATCAGGTCTAATAGGCTTTGGTGCATCTCCTCCTCTTTCCCTTGTGTCTTCCTTCACATGTTGTGTTAGGAAATTCCTGACAATAACATCTACTAACTTTGCTCCCCACGTTTCATCCCCTCCATGGGGATTCCTTGATTCCTAATTTATCTCTCCATGATTTAGGTTCCCCATGACCAGCAGCTTCACTCTCATTCTGTTGGCTAGTGATGCTGCCTTCTGCATTTCATCTATGCATGCCTTGTTGTCATCATACTTTTGCCTGGGTCTTCTACTGTTGGGAGGGGGATTGTAGATTTACCAAGATCACAATCTTCCTCCCATCTGCTGTCAGAGTTCAATGTATAAAGCTTGTGCTCTCATTGGTAACCCATTTTCCCAGGTCTTCAAACATCTTTATTAGGAGTGTCACTCCCCCTCCCTGTCTCTGTGTCCTCTCTTTTCATATCACCAGGTAGCCCTCTGGAAAGATTGCATCCAAGATCATGTCATTTTAGTTTCCACAATTGCAACTATGTCAGGATCTGCTTCACTCACTCTTTCTTTTATCTCTTCTGCTTTATTAGATACCCCATCAGCATTGGTGTACCAAACCTTGAGATTCTTCATGGAAACTCTGGTAACAGAGTTCACCCTTTCTCTAGGGGTCTGGGAGGGATATGTGGGGTGTCTGGGGGTGAATGGGGGCTGGGGGATCCTGAGGGGGTGTGTGTCTGGGGGTGAAAGGGGTCGGGAGGGGTGCTTGGGTGGCGAATGGGGGCTGGGCATCTAGGAAGGTAGGTAGGAAGGTCTGGGGTAGGGCCTGGGTAGGTAGGTCTGGAGTAGGAAGGGCATACTGGGTCTGAAGATTCGAGAGGGTCTAATAGGCATAGAGTGGTGGGAGATAGCGTAAGGTTGGGAGTCAGATAGAGGTTGAGAGGTTGGGGGGGGGGGGGAGAAGGATAGAGGGGGTGTGGGGGGAAGAGGGGCAGGTGGAACATGGACAGTGATAATGGGAGGGAGGTTGTATTAGTAAGGGGGAACTCAGGGGTAGGTGTGGGCTTTGGGGCAGAAGGGGGGGATAGGGAAATGGAGGAAGAGGTAGGGGGGGGGTCCCCCAGTCCCCCACGGGGGGTTCCATGTGCCCCCCCTCGCAAGGGTGGGGGGGGGGTCACATGGAAGGAGAGGGGATGAGGAGGGGTGAGGGCTGGGCGGGTTTTGGGGGTTGAGGGAATGAGGGCTGGGTGGATTTTGGGGCTTGAAGGGATAAGGGCTGGGCAGGTTTTGGGAGTTGAGGGAATGAGGGCTGGGTGGGTTTTGGGGGGTTGAAGGGATGAGGGCTGGGTGGGTTTTGGGGGTTGAGGTGATGAGGGGGTCCTTGGAATGTGGGATGAATTTGACTGCAGTGGGGTCAGAGGGGTCAAGGGAGGTGTTGGGGAGATAAGCAGGGGCAGGGGGGGCTGATTTGGGGAGGGAGTGACTTGAGAAGCAGGTGTGAGCTGGTTAGCATGGGGTGGATTAGCACTGGGGTGTGTAGCTACGCTCAAATGGGAAGAGTTGTATTGTTGTTTGCTTGCTCTGTGGGCTATCTGCTCCTCCTTCGTCATGAATTTGTCAATATATACGTTGTAGTAATTTTCGCTACCTCTGAGTAAGTGTTTGTGATGCAGTATGTAATCCACTGCCTCTTCGTTAGTGAACTGTACCAGGACAGGTCGTTTCTTGTCACAGTTGTATGACCCAATGCGTCGGTGGACTTATACCTCATTCCCTGCCATCAAGATCCCCTGTAACTCCAAATCTTCATCCTTTCCTGCCTTAATGGTGTCTTGGCTCCAAGCAATCCATGGATTATGATTGACATCTTTCTCAGTGCAGTGTGTGTGTGTGTGTGTGTGTGTGTGTGTGTGTGTGTGTGTGTGTGTGTGTGTGTGTGTGTGTGTGTGTGTGTGTGTGTGTGTGTGTGTGTGTGTGTGTGTGTGTGTGTGTGTGTGTGTGTGTGCGTGTGTGTGTGTGTGTACTCGCCTGTTTGTACTCGCCTATTTGTGCTTGCGGGGGTTGAGCTCTGCCTCTTTGGTCCCGCCTCTCAACTGTCAATCAACTGGTGTACAGGGTCCTGAGCCTACTGGGCTCAATCATATCTACACCTGAAACTGTGTATGGAGTCTGCCTACACCACATCACTTCCTAATGCATTCCATTTGTCAACAACTCTGACACTAAAAAAGTTCTTTTTAATATCTCTGGCTCATTTGGGCACTCAATTTCCACCTGTGTCCCCTAGGGCGTGTGCCCCTTGGGTTAATCAGCAAGTCCTTTTCTACCCCTATCAATTCCTTTGAGAATCTTGTATGTGGTGATCATGTTCTCCCCTAACTCTTCTGTCTTCCAGCGACGTGAGGTCTAACTCCCGTAGCCTCTCCTCGTAGCTCATACCTCACAGCTCGGATACTAGTCTGGTGGCAAACCTTTGAACCTCCTCCAGTTTAGTCTTGTGCTTGACTAGATATGGACTCCATGCTTAAGGTGCATACTCCAGGAATGGTCTGACATATGTGGTATACAAAGTTCTGAATGATTCCTTACACAAGTTTCTAAATGCCATTCTTATGTTGGCCAACATGGAGTATGCCGCTGATGTTATCCTCTTGATATGGGCTTCAGGGAAAAGGTCTGGCGTGATTTCAACCCCAAAGTCCTTCTCTCTCTCTGACTCTTGAAGAATTTAATCTCCCAAATGATACCTTGTATCTGGTCTCCTGCACCCTACACCTATCTTCATGACATTACATTTGCTTAGGTGAAACTCTAACAACCACTTATTCTACCATTCCTTCAGCTTGTCTAGGGCTTCTGAAGCCTCAAGCAATCCTCCTCTGTCTTAATCCTTCTCATAATCTTGGCATCGTCAGCAAACATTGAGAGGAATGAGTCTATACCCTCCGGGAGATCATTTACGTATATCAGAAGCAGGATATGACAGAGTACAGAGCCCCGTGTGACTCCACTGATGACTTCACGCCAATCTGAGGTCTCACTCCTCACTGTAACTCTCAACTTCCTATTGCTTAGGTACTCGCTCATCCACTGGAGCACCTTACGAGTCACTCCTGCCTTGCTCTCCAGCTCATGCACCAGCCTCGTATGGGGTACTGTGTCAAAGGCTTACCGACAGTCCAAGAAAATGTAATCCGCCCAGCCTTCTCTTTTTTGCTTAATCTTTGTCACCTGGTCGTTGAACACTATTAAGCCTGTAAGGCAAGATTTACCCTTCCTGAACCCATGTTGGAGATTTGTCACAAAGTCCCTTCTCTCCAGATGTTTTACAAGTTTTTTCTCGCAATCTTCTCCATCACCTACCATGGAATACAAGTCAAGGACACTGGCCTGTAGTTCAGTGCTTCTTGTCTGTTACCCTTTTTGTATATTGGAACAACATTAGCCGTCTTCCATATTTCTGATAGGTCTCCCGTCTCCATAGACCTACTATACACTATGGAGAGTGGCAAGCAGAGTGCCTCTGCACACTCTTTCAATACCCATGGTGAAATCCCATCTGGACCAACAGCTTTTCTTACATCCAGATCCAACAGGTTTCTCTTGACCTCATCTCTCGTAATTTGAAACCCTTCCAAGGCCGCCTGGTTTACTGCCACGACTCCTAATGTAGTGACCTCATTTTTTTCTATTGTGAAGACCTCCTGGATCCTCTTGTTGAGTTCTTCACACACCTCTTTGTCATTCTCTGTATACCTGTCCTCACCTGTTGTAAGTTTCCTTACCTGTTCTTTCACTGTTGTTTTCCTCCTGATGTGACTATGGAGTAGATTTGGTTCGGTCTTGACTTTGCTTGCTATATCACTTTCATGACATTTCTCTGCTTCTCTTCTTACACTAACATACTCATTCCTGGTTCTCTGGTATCTTTCTCTTCTTTCTGGTGTTCTGTTATTTTGGAAGTTCCTCCACACCCTTTTGTTCAGTTCCTTTGCTTCCATACATGCCCTATTAAACCATGGATTGTTCTTTTGCTTCTCGGATTTTTCCTTTTGGGCCGGGATGAACCTGTTTACTGCCTCCTGACACTTTTGGGTGACATAGTCCATCATGTCTTGTACAGACATAGCTCTGAAATCTGTGTCCCATGGCATTTCCCTTAGGAAACGTCTCATCTCCTCATATTTCCCCTTTCGGTAAGCCAGCCTTTTGTTTCCTAGTTCTTTTTGGGGGGAGATAATTCCTAGCTCTACCAGGCACTCAAAGTTTAATACACTCTGGTCACTCATTCCCAAGGGTGCTTCCATCTTAACTTCCCTTATATCCCACTCATTTTGGGTAAATATCAGATCGTTCATGGCTGGTTCATCTTCTCTCATTCTTGTTGGTTACTTGATGTGCTGGCTTAGAAAGTATCTTTTTGCCACGTGCAGCAGCTTAGCTCTCCATGTTTCTGGTCCTCCATGCGGATCCCTGTTCTCCCAGTCAAATTTCCCGTGGTTGAAGTCTCCCTTGATTTGTAGTCCAGATTCATTCCTGCTGGCAACAGAAGCTGCTCTCCCTATTATGTTAATGGTGGTCATGTTGTTTCTGTCATTCCTGTGTAGGTCTCCTGTCATTTGGTGGTGGATTATATATGACTACGACTATAATTTTTTGTCCTCCAGTTGTTATGGTACCTTCTATGTAGTCACTGAAACCCCTCACAGCCCTGAATAACCATCTCCTCAAAGTCCTAACCCTTTCTTACTAGCAGAGCTGCACAACCACCGCCTCTTCCTTCTCTCTCTTTCCTCATTTACATAATATTCCTGTGGGAACACTGCATTTGTTATGATTTTCGTTAGCTTTGTTCCTGTGATTGCTATTACTCCACTACACATAAGGGGCATATCTGGCCGACCCCTCACAGTGTTCAAGAGAGAACTGGATAAGCACCTCCAAAGGATATCTGATCAACCATGCTGTGACTCATACGTCAGGCTGCGAGCAGCCGCTTCTAACAACCTGGTTGATCAGTCCAGCAACCAGGAGGCCTTGCTGACGACCAGGCCGCGGGAACACTAAGCCCCGGAAGCACCTCAAGGTAACCTCAAGGTACGTCTGGGTTTTCTTTTAGTACCCAATCTCCATGCTCATTTACTTTATTTGTAATTCCATCCATGTACATTTCCATGAGGTTCACTTTCTTCTGTCCCTTCTCAAACCGCTTCCTTGGTGAGTGTTCTGCTGGTGCGGAAAGCTGTTCCATGGGTGTGAGGAATTGTGAGGTGGATAACAGGGATCTCAGAGGATAGTGGGGTGAGGGGCGGGGGGTCAAGTGAAGGGGGGACAGGGAGGGTATGGGATGAAGGGGGAGGGAGGACTGGAAGGAAAAGGGGGGAGGGGGGACATGGCAGGAGGAGGGGAGGGGTAGCAGGATGGAAATGAGGTGTGGGGGGGAGGAAGATTTGGCTGAGTATTTGAGTGGGGGCATGGAGGGTTTGGGTAGGTGGGTCTCTATATAAAGGAGGGTGGTGTGGTTACCCTCCCCTCTGGTGTTACTGGGTAGCTGGTTGTGGGTTCCCCCTCACCTCTGGGGAGATGTGTTGAGAGCTGTGAGTTCCTGGTTTTCCCCGCTCACCCTGCGCCTCTTCCTTGTTTCTGCTGCCATGGTTCTCTCCTCCCTCATCATGTCCCTCTGGAGGAATACTTTTTTTAATTCTCCCACATGTTGCAGGCAGCTTTTCTTTGATAGAATCAACTCCTTTGTGTTCTCATTTGCAAACACTATCTTTAACAGACAATCTCGGTCTTTGTTGTACCAGCCTAGCCTGAAAACCTTTTCAATTCTATGCTCAACCCCTTCTATCTCTAGTGCCTTCAGTATTTTATTCACTACTGCATTGTTCTTATCATTCCACTCTGTCCTGATGGAGCCTTCCTGCTCTTTAATACCCACAGCTACCACTGGTCTTTTTCTTTACAGCAGCTGACTAGTGGAGTGTGCCGCTTCAAGTGAGGTGGCTGCTTTCATGACCACCTCCATCATTGTGGACATTACTTCAGAGTTATTTTTTTTTAGCATTTCTGCAAATGTTGCTTATATAGTGGCATTCTCTTCCAGTATACTATTTCCACCTTCCCCCTGGATGATTATCTGAGTCTCAGCATCAACACTGTACTCTTTGAGGGTTCTAATCTCCTCCTTTGCTACTGTCAACTTTCTTTTCAGTTTGCTTATTTCATTCTTTCTTTCCTGCATCATTCCCCGCATCTCACTCTTGATATTCTCTACAAACTGGGTGGACATTGCCTTCATTTCATCACCTTGACTTTTCCCTGTTCCCCTGTTTCCTCTGGCCATCATGCTTGTCCCTGTTCCTGTTATGCTGTGGTAGGATTTATCAGGAGGAGGGCAAGCGAGGTGAGAGAGAGAGAGAGAGAGAGGGGGAGAGAGGGGGAGGGGGTGAGAGAGAGGGGAGAGAGAGAGAGGGGGGAGAGGGAAGGAGAGAGGTAAAGGAGGAGAGAGAGAGAGCGGGTGCGAGTGCATGTATTATGTGGTGTGTGGGTAGAGTGTGTGTATGGGGGATGCGTGGGTAACTGGGGGGTGGGAGGGGGCGGAGATGGTCACTTCTGGTGAGGTGTGTGTGTGTGTTCGTGTATTTGTAGTCAGTCGTGGGGGGGGGGGAGTGGGAGTGGTGGGGAAGTGTATTGGGTTAGCGAGGTGGGGGGTAACAGAGGGGGTGGAGTATGAGTGAGGTCTTATCCCCTTTCCACAAAGGTGTTAATCCTTTCTATCCAGACTGAACATTTGTGTGTGTGTGAGTGTGTGTATTCACCTAGTTGTGTTTGCAGGGGTTGATCTTTGCTCATTCGGCCCGCCTCTCAACTGTCAATCAACTGTTTACTAACTATTCCTCCCCCCCCCCCCCCAGGAAGCAGTCCGTGACAGCTGACCAACTCCCAGGTACCTATTTACTGCTAGGTAACAGGGGCATTCAGGGTGAAAGAAACTTTGCCCATTTGTTTTTGCCTGGTGCGGGAATCGAACCCGCCCCACAGAATTACGAGTACTGCGCACTATCCACCAGGCTACCAGGCCCCCTAATGTGTGTGTGTGTGTGTGTGTGTGTGTGTGTGTGTGTGTGTGTGTGTGTGTGTGTGTGTGTGTGTGTGTGTGTGTGTGTGTGCGTGCGTGCGTGTGTGTGTGCATATGTACATGCACATGCGTGCGTGCCTGTGTGCGTGCGTGTGTCACAAGGGTCTCGTAAGAGTCAACCTCTACCCAAATGAGCCACTTTGAGATTTTATATATGTATGATATACTGAACAAGAATTTGATAATATTTTACCTCACTCTGTACACCTGAATAGTTGACCAGAGAGGGGTACCTACCAATCAGCCTCCCTCTCGCACAACTAGATGAATAAGGATAATGTCTAGATGACGAGGTGATCCGTCGTCGCTTCCCACGTGGTGATTCACTAAGTTCCAGTAGATTGGTGATGGTGGTTCTTCTCTATCTAACACAAAGCTCTGGAGTCAATCACTCTATAGTTGTGTATGTTGTGTTACAGTTCACTAATTTACTGTACCACTGATCACTAGAGTCCAATATGTAAGCAAAGCCTCGTGGCCCTCCCCCTTGGCCTGTCTGGTGAATGATCACTGTTTAACACAAAGTTCTAGTGATAGCACTGTATTTTTCTTTCCTATGTGCGGCGGTTATACACTTTGTGATACCCCTAGATCTGTGATCTGTCACTGTAGCCTTAATTAACCCAAAAATATTGGCGTATACCATAGAGCGCGAACCCGCGAACCTCCCTCGACAGCTGACTCGACTCGACTTGTGTGTGTGGGTGTATGTGTGTACTCGCCTATTTGTACCCGCCTATTTGTGCTTGCTGGGGTTCAGCTCTGGCTCTTTGATCCCGCCTCTCTACAGTCACTCAACTGATGTATAGGTTCCTGAGCCTACTGTGCTCCATCATATCATCATTTGATACTGTGTATGGAGTCAGCCTCCACCACATCGCTGCCTAATGCATTCTACCTGTTAACTACTCTGACACTGAAAAAGTTCTTTCCAACGTCCCTGTGGCTAATTTGGGTACTCAGTTTCCACCTGTGTCTCCTTGTTCACGTACCACCAGTACTGAATAGTTTATCCTTGTCTACCCCTGTCAATTCCCCTGAGGATATTTGTATGTAGTGATCATGTCTCCCCTTTCTCCTCTGTCTTCCAGTGTCGTAAGTTGCATTTCCCACAGCCTTTCCTCATAACTCATGCCTCTTTGTTCTGGGACTACTCTAGTGGCATACCTCTGAACTTTTTCCAGCATTGTCTTGTGCTTGACAAGGTACGGGCTCCATGCTGGGGCTGCATACTCCAGGATTGGTCTTACATATGTGGTATACAAGATTCTGAATGATTCCTTACATAGGTTCCTGAAGGCTGTTTAGATGTTAGCAAGCCTCGCATATGCCGCAGACATAATTCTTTTTATGTGGGCTTCAGGAGACAGGTTTGGTGTGATATCGACTCCTAAATCTTTCTCTCTCTGTTTCATGAAGTACTTCATCTTCTATTCTGTATCCAGTGTCTGGCCTCCTGTTTCCACCGACTAGTTTCATTACTTTGCATTTACTCGGGTTGAACTTTAGTAGCCATTTGTTGGACCATTCATTCAGTCTGTCTAGGTCATCTTGTAGCCTCCTCCTATCTTCCTCCATCTTAATCCTCCTCATAATTTCTGCATCATCAGCAAATTGTGAGATCTATACCCTCTGGGAGATCGTTTACATATATCAGAAACAGTATAGGTCCAAGGACTGAACCCTGGGTTCAGGTGAGTGTGTACTCACCTATATGAACTCACCTATATGTGCTTGCAGGATCGAGCATTGACTCTTGGATCCCGCCTTTCTAGCTATCGGTTGTTTACAGCAATGACTGTGTGTGTGTGTGAGTGTGTGTGTATTCACCTAATTGTAAGCACCTAGTTGAGCTTGCAGGGGTTGAGCTTTGGCCCGCCTCTCAATTCTTAATCAACTGTTACTAACTACCAGCTATTGTTTCCCCTCTCCCACACACACACACACACCCAGGAAGCAGCTTCGTAACAGCTGACTAACTCCCAGGTACCTATTTACTGCTAGGTAACAGGGACATTCAGGATGAAAGAAACTTTGCCCATTTGTTTCTGCCTGGTCCGGGAATCGAACCCGAGTCACAGAATTACGAGTCCTGCGCGCTGTCCACTCAGCTACCAGACCCCTTGTCTGTGTGTGTGTGTGTGTGTGCGCGCGCGCGTGCATGTGTGTGTACTCACCTATTTGTACTCGCCTATTTCTGCTTGCGGGGGTTGAGCTATGGCTCTTTGGTCCCGCCTCTCAACTGTCAATCAACTGGTGTAAAGGTTCCTAGGCCTATAGGGCTCTATCATATCTGCGCTTGAAACTGTGTATGGAGTCAGCCTCCACCACATCACTTCCTAATGCATTTCATTTGTCAACTACTCTGCTACTCTGACACTAAAAAAATTCTTTCTAATATCTCCGTGGCTCATTTGGGTACTCAGTTTCCACCTGTGTCCCCTAGTGCGTGTGCCCCTCGTGTTAAATAGCCTTTCTTTATCTACCCTGTCGGTTTCTCTGAGAATCTAGTATGTGGTGATCATATCCCCCCTAACTCTTCTGTCTTCCAGTGACGTGAGATTTAATTCCTGTAGTCTCTCCTCGTAGCTCATACCTCTCAGCCCGGGTACTAGTTTGGTGGCAAACCTTTGAACTTTTTCCAGTTTGGTCTTATGCTTGATTAGATATGGACTCCATGCTGGGCTGCATACTCCAGGATTGGTCTGACATAGGTGGTATACAAAGTTCTGAATGATTCCTTGTACAAGTGTCTAAATGCCGTTATTATGTTAGCCAACCTGGCATATGCTGCTGATGTTATCCTCTTCATATGGGCTTCAGGGGACAGGTCTGGCGTGATATCAACCCCCAGGTCTTTCTCTCTCTCTGATTTGTTTAGAATTTCATCTCCCAAATGATACCTTGTAACTGACCTCCTGCTCCCTACACCAATCTTCATTACATTACATTTGCTTGGGTTAAACTCTAACAACCATTTGTTCGACCATTCCTTTAGTTTGCCTTGGTCTTCTTGAAGCCTCAAGCACTCCTCCTCTGTCTTAATACTTCTCATAATTTTGGCATCGTCAGCAAACATTGAGAGGAGTGAGTCTATAACCTCTGGGAGATCGTTCATGTATATCAGAAACAGGATAGGACCGAGTACAGAGCCTTGTAGGAATCCACTGGTGACTTCACGCCTATCTAAGGTCTAACCCCTCACTGTAACACTTTGCTTCCTATTGCTTAGGTATTCAATTATCCGCTGGAGCACTTTACCAGTTACTCCTGCCGGTCTCTCCAGCTTATGTACCAGCCTCTTATGGGGGACTGTATCAAAGGCTTTCCAACAGTACAAAAAAATGCAGTCTGCTCAGCCTTCTCTTTCTTGCTTAATCTTTGTCACCTGATCGTAGAATTCTATAAAGCCAGTAAGGCAAGATTTACCCTCCCTGAACCCATGTTGGCAATGTGTCACGAAGTCCCTTCTCTCCAGATGTGTTACTAGATTTTTTCTCACGATCTTCTCCATCACTTTTCATGGTATACAAGTTAAGCACACTGGCCTGTAGTTCAGTGCCTCTTGTCTGTCACCCTTCTTGTATATTGGGACCACATTAACCACCTTCCATATTTCTGGTATTTCTTCCGTCTCCAGTGACCTACTATACACTATGGAGAGTGGCAAGCAGAGTGCCTCTGCACACTCTTTCAATACCCATGGTGATATCCCGTCTTGACCAACAGCCTTTCTCACATCCAGATCCAACAGATGTCTCTTGACCTCATCTCTCGTAATTTCGAGCCCTTCCAAGGCCGCCTGGTTTACTGTACCCTCTCCTAGCGCAGTGACCTCACCATGTTCTACTGTGAAGACCTCCTGGAACCTCTTGTTGAGTTAATCAACAAGATGTTGTGTACTCACCTAGTTGTGCTTGTGGGGGTTGAGCTTTAGCTCTTTGGTCCCGCCTCTCAACAAGTGTACAGGTTCCTGAGCCTTTTGGGCTCTATCATATCTACACATGAAACTGTGTATGGAGTCAGCCTCCACCACATCACCCCTTAATACATTCCATTTGACAACCACTCTGACACTAAAAAAGTTCTTTCTAATATCTCTGTGGCTCATTTGGGCACTCAGTTTCCACCTGTGTCCCCTAGTGCGTGTGCCCATTGTGTTAAATAGACTGTCTTTATCTACCCTATCAATTCCCTTGAGAATCTTGAATGTGGTGATCACATCCCCCCTAACTCTTCTGTCTTCCAGCGAAGTGAGGTTTAATTTCCTTAATCTCACCTCATAGCTCATACCTCTCAGCTCGGCTACTAGTCTGGTGGCAAACCTTTGAACCTTTTCCAGTTTGGTCTTATCCTTGACTAGATATGGACTCCATGCTGGGGCTGCATACTCCAGGCTTGGCCTAACATATATGGTATACAAAGTTCTGAATGATTCCTTCCACAAGTTTTTGAATGTCGTTCTTATGTTGGCCAGCCTGGCATATGCCGCTGATGTTATCCTCTTGATATGGGCTTCAGGAGACAGGTCTGGCGTTATATCAACCCCCAAGTCTTTTTCTTTCTCGTACTCTTGAAGTATTTCATCTCCCAGATGATTCCTTGTATCTGGCCTCCTGCTCCAAACACCTTTCTTCATTACATTACATTTTCTTGGGTTAAACTCTATCAACCATTTGTTTGACCATTCATTCAGCTTGTCTAGGTCTTCTTGAAGCCCCAAGCAGTCCTTCTCTGTCTTAATCTTTCTCATAATTTTGGCATCGTCCGCAAACATTGAGAAATGAATCTATACCCTCCAGGAGATCATTTACATATATCAGAAACAAGATAGGACCGAGTACAGAGCCCTGTGGGACTCCACTGGTGACTTCACACCAATCTGAGGTCTCACTCCTCACCGTAACTCTCTGCTTCCTATTGCTCAGGTACTCCCTTATCCACTGGAGCACCTTCCCAGCTACACCTGCCTGTCTCTCCAGCTTATGTACCAGCCTTTTATGCAGTACTGAGTCAAAGGCTTTCCGTCAATCCAAGAAAATGCAGTCCGCCCAGGCTTCTCTTTCTTGCTTAATCTTTGTCACCTGGTCGTGGAATTCTATTAAGCCAGTCAAGCAAGATTTATACTCTCTGAATCCATGTTGGCGCTTTGTCCCGATAGCCGCCTTCCATATTTCTGGTAGGTCTCCCGTCTCTAGTGACCTACTATACACTATGGAGAGTGGCAAACAGAGTGCCTCTGCACACTCTTTTAATACCCATGGTGATATCCCATCTGGACCAACACACACACAATTGTGTGTGTGTGCTTTGCTTTTTAGCAACAAATGTTTCACAGCGTTTCTCATCAAATATTCAGCAGGTGTAGAGACACCCGAGGTGCTAACTGTTATGTACACGTGTTTCAGGAGTCTGTTGTCAATACTTTACTCTTTAGCACCTTTGTTCTGTAACAGTTGGGGGCACGACACCCGGGCAGGTGTTGAGCATAACACCCGGGCAGGTGTTGGGCATAACACCCAGGCAATAGTAGGGATGACACGCCAGCGTCCCTTTTTTTCAGGAAAAAAGGGAAGCTGGAGTGTCAGGGGTTCTAGGTAAACTCTACGGTCAATTTTTGTTTTTTTCCAAAATCGTGTATTTTTCAAAGACCAATTTCAGATTAAGCAATCTTAGAAGTTTGGTAAGAGTTCTTATTAGGAAAATAATTTCCAAGATTTTAGAAGTTTGCTAAGGTTTCTTATGAGGAAAATAATTTCCGAGATTTTAAAAGTTAGTTAAGAGTTCTTATGGGGAAAATAATTTCAAGATATCATAGAAGTTTTGTTAAGGAAAACAGTAAGTTTCAGTTTTATAAGCATTTACGGCTGTTTGGATCAATTTTCTTCGGAGTCCATTTAAGACCGAAAATTAGTCAAGACCAGTTTAAGCTCAAATTTCATCAGAGTCCAGTTTATACCCAAAAATAATCAGAGTCCAATTAACGACAGAAAATTAGTCCAAGATCAAATCATGCCAAAAATTCATCAGAGTCCGGTTGTAGACAGAAATTCGTCAGAGTTCAGTTTAAGCCTGAAAAATTAACAGAGTCCAGTTTATACCAAAATTAGTCAGAGTCCATTTTCAGACCAATTTTCATCAGTCCTTTTTATACCGAAAATTCGTCAGTCCACTTTGTACCCAAAAATATTCAGAGTCCAGTTGTTAACGTAAATTATTCAGATATTACTCCACTTTGTAAGCAAAATTTGTCAGAATCCAGTAATAGATCCAAATTAACAGAGTCCATTTTATTCCCCAAAATTACCAGAGTTCGGTAAAGACCAAAAATTAGCCAGAGTCCAGTGTGTTCCCGAAAATATTCAGTCCTGTAATCTACGAAAATTAGTCAGTCCAATTCATTACCGAAAATTAGGCAGAGTCCATAGAAGACCAAATTTTAACAGAGTCCCCTAAAGAACGAAAAATAGTCAGAGTTCACTTTTAAACTAAAATAATTCAGAGTTTACTGACACCAGCATTCTTAAAGAGTTCTTATGGAGGAAATTCAAATATTATCAGAGTCCAATTGAGACCCAAAAATATGACAGACTATTTCCAGACCAAAATTTGTTAGAGACTGCATTTCGCTACAAACAGCCCAATGTTAGCCCATTTCTAAACAGTCATTTTTCAGACGTAATAAATCAAATTCAGTCAGTAAGCAAGTTCTAGTTCCTGTCCCTGCCTTAGTTTCCTGTCGTATATTCAATACTAACAGTCCAATCCCCCTGAAATTTTAGTCATTTTTCAGATGTAGTAAATCAAATCAATTCAGTAAGCAAGTTCTAGCTCTTGTCCCTGCCTTAGTTTCCTGTCTTATATTCACTAGTAACAGTCTAATCCCCTGAAATTTAAACAGATATTTTTCAGACATAGTAAATCAAATCAATTCAGTAAGCAAGCTCCAGCTCCTGTCCTCAGCCTTAGTTTATCCCCGTAACTTCTTTACTAACAGACTAATTTCCCTAAAATTTATCCCCACTGTATTTTAGACATAGTACCATACGCCAATTTAGTTACTGAGCTCCAGCTTTTGTCCCCCTCCCTAGTTCCCTCTCGTATCTTTGTTATTGACCAATCAGTTTTCCTGAAATTTAAACCCGCAAAACTTCTAGCTGAGTAAGTAAAGATATCACATTTACCGAGCTCCAGCTCTTGTCATCCGCCTCAGCTCTATTTCATATCTTCGTTAATAACTCATCAATTCTCCTGAAATCTAAACACCACTGTATTTCTGACCTAGTAAATAAGAACCAAGTAATTACCGAGCTCCAGCTCATGTCCCCCACCTTATTTCGCTCCTTTAAATTCACTCCTACCAGTCCAAATCCCCAGAGATTTAAACCCCCAACTACATTTTTAGACCCCCCCCCCTGTAATTAAATCAAAAGCAAATTACCGAGTTCCAACTCATGTTCTCCACCTTAGTTCAATGTTCATCAAAATTATTTCAGATCAAGTTCCTCTCCAGTCTATCAAAGTAAACATCATATCCTTTAATACCCTTTTTGTACTTAGCTATGTAACTATTCACCAACGTACTAATATTCAAACGGTTACATATTACCTACTTTCTTTACCCTTTGTTTACCCAAGTAAGCAATAATCACACGGTTAAAAATCCCACCTTACCCTTTCCCTCCCTTACCTTCTCAACCCTTACCCAACTTACCTTACCCCTTACCTTCCCCAACGCCCTTTCACTCTTCATTTCGCCCTCACCCCCTACTCCCCCTTACCATCTCATCCCTTACCTCCCCTTCATCTCTCCCATTTCCCAACTTATCCAGACCTTCAATAATCCTACTGTATTTGTATATTTTCTCTATATTCACTGTTCTTCGCATTTTCTTCTATGTTTTCTGTATTCACTCCATGTTCTGCAAATGTTCACAGCATGTTCAGGTAATCTTTTTCACCAGTTTTCTTCATTTTTCTATGTTTTTTTAATTTTCCCCGTATGCTCACTGTATTCTTTTATCATGTTTTCATGTTCATCTTATGTTCTCTGTACAACTTTTATACTCATTATTCATGTTCTCAGTGTTCTTAGCATGTTTCTTCACATATTCAGTGTTCATTCTTTATACCTCTATGCTCCTTATCATGTTCTCTGTAAGTTCATATTCCTTGCATGTTCACTGTGTTCATCACCTTCACTTACATGTTTTCTTTGTTCTTTTGTCATGTTCCCCACATGTTCTCTGTGTTCACCGTATTCTCTTACATATTCTGAAAATCAAATGTACCAAGACATTCTTTTCTTAACGTTATTTAACTAAAATCATTCGCCAATCAACTAAAAACATAGTCATATTCTCAACTAAACTTAGTTAGGGAAAATGTAGAAAATGTAGTTGGGGGTTTAAATCTCTGGGGATTTGGACTGATAGTAGTGAATTTAAAGGAGCGAACTAAGGTGGGGGACATGAGCTGGAGCTCGATAATTATTTGGTTCTTATTTACTATGTCTGAAATACAGTGGGTTTAGATTTCAGGAGAATTGATGGGTTCTTAACGAAGATATGAGATAGAGCTAAGGCGGATGACAAGAGCTGGAGCTCGGTAAATGTGATATCTTTACTTACTCAGCTAGAAGTTTTGCGGGTTTAAATTTCAGGAAAACTGATTGGTCAATAACAAAGATACGAGAGGGAACTAGGGAGGGGGACAAAAGCTGGAGCTCAGTAACTAAATTGGCGTATTGTACTATGTCTAAAATACAGTGGGGATAAATTTTAGGGAAATTAGTCTGTTAGTAAAGAAGTTACAGAAATAAACTTAGGCTGAGGACATGACCTGGAGCTTGCTTACTGAATTGATTTGATTTACTACGTCTGAAAAAGGATTGTTTAAAATTTCCGGGGGATTGGACTGTTAGTATTGAATATAAGACAGGAAACTAAGGCAGGGACAGGAACTAGAACTTGCTTACTGACTGAATTTGATTTACTACGTCTGAAAAATGACTGTTTAGAAATGGGCTAACATTGGGCTGTTTGTAGTGAAATGCAGTCTCTAACAAATTTTGGTCTGGAAATGGTCTCTGTCATATTTTTGGGTCTCAATTGGACTATGATAATATTTGAATTTCCTCCATAAGATCTCTTTAAGAATGCTGGTGTCAGTAAACTCTGAATTATTTTAGTTTAAAAGTGAATTTTGATCATTTTTCAGTCTTTAGGGGACTAATTTTCGATAATGAATTGGACTGACTAATTTTCTTAGATTACAGGACTGAATATTTTCGGGAACAAACTGGACTCTGGCTAATTTTTGTTCTGTACCAAACTCTGGGGATTTTTGGGAATAAAATGGACTCTGTTAATTTGGATCTTTTACTGGACTCTGACGAATTTTGCTTACACAGTTGACTCTGAATAATTTTGGTTAACAACCGGACTTAGAATATTTTCAGGTACAAAGTGGACTCTGACGAATTTTCGGTATAAACTGGACTCTGTTAATTTTTCAGGCTTAAAATGAACTCTGACGAGTTTCTGTCTACAACCGGACTTTGATGAATTTTCAGCATGAACTGGTCTCCGACTGATTTTCTGTCATTAATTGGACTCTGATTAATTTTGGGTATAAACTGAACTCTGATGAATTTTCAGGCCTAAACTGGACTATGATGAAATTTGAGCTTAAACTGGTCTCTGACTAGTTTTCGGTCTTAAATGGACTCTGAAGAGAATTGGTCCACAAATGGTCTCTGAATAATATTGCCGTGAAACAGCCGTAAATGCATATAAACCTAAACCTTACTGTTTTCCTTAACAAAACTTCTATGATCTCTGAAATTATTTTCCCTATAAGAACTCTTAGCAAACTTCTAAAATCCCAGAAACTATTTCCCCATAAGAAACCTTAACAAACTTCTAAAATCTTGGAAATCATTTTCCCCATAAGAACTCTTACCAAACTTCTAAGATTGCTTAATCTGAAATTGGTCTTTGAAAAATACATGATTTTGAAAAAAAACGAAAATTGACCATAAAGTTTACCTAGAACCCCTGACACTCCAGCTTCCCTTTTTCCCTGAAAAAAATGAAGCTGGCATGTCATCCCCACTACTCTGGGCAGGTGTTGGGCACGGCACCCTTGCAGCTGTTGGGCACAGCACCCGGGCAGTGTTCGGCGCGGCAACCGGGCAGGTGTTGGGCACGGCATCCGGGCAGATGTTGGGCACGGCACCCGGGCAGGTGTTGGGCACGGCATCCGGGCAGGTGTTGGGCACGGCCCCCGGGCAGGTTTTGGGCATAACACCCGGGCAGGTGTTAGACACGGCACCCTGGCAGGTGTTGGGCACGGCCCCCGGGCAGGTGTTGGGCACGGCACCCGGGCAGGTGTTGGGCACGGCACCCGGGCAGGTGTTGGGCATAACACCCGGGCAGGTGTTGGACACGGATCCTGGGCACTTGTTGGACACGGCTCCCGGGCAGGTGTTGGGCACGGCACCCGGGCAGGTGTTGGGCATAACACCCGGGCAGGTGTTGGGCATAACACCCGGGCAGGTGTTGGGCATAACACCCGGGCAGGTGTTGGGCATAACACCCGAGCAGGTGTCGGGCATAACACCCGGGCAGGTGTTGGGCATAACACCCGGGCAGGTGTTGGGCATAACACCCGAGCAGGTGTCGGGCATAACACCCGGGCAGGTGTTGGGTACAACACCCGGGCAGGTGTTGGGCACAACACCCAGGCAGGTGTTGGGTACAACACCCGGGCAGGTGTTGGGCATAACACCCGGGCAGGTGTTGGGCATAACACCCGAGCAGGTGTCGGGCATAACACCCGGGCAGGTGTTGGGCATAACACCCGGGCAGGTGTTGGGCATAACACCCGAGCAGGTGTCGGGCATAACACCCGGGCAGGTGTTGGGTACAACACCCGGGCAGGTGTTGGGCACAACACTCAAAAATTACAAACACAACACCCCGGACTTTTGAGTTGAGAAATAATTAAAACATTATTTGCTTTTTAAAGTTTTACACACAACAAATGTGGGATTAAAAAAAAAAGACAAAAAAGAGAGATAGGTAAATGCTGACAAATAATTCTGAGTAATGCCTTTAGCCAATAAATGTAGATATGAACTGTAACATTTCGGTCGTCAAGAAACTAATTCTGTATTTTCTCCACTGCTCGTGTGGCCGCAGGTGCGGGAAGAGCTGGCGTCGGAGAAGCCGTCCGAGGAGATCATCCCCATCCACGACATCGACACCCGCTGGTCGTGTAGGTACAGATTTGCCAGCCTCGACGACGCCCGCACCTGACCTGTCGTGTCTGTGTCATCTCCTGCGCCTTCTTACTAAGAAACACGACCTCTTCCGACAGCAGGGTTCCTGACGTGCCTCTGGTGTCTCCTTAGTTAAGGCACAGGACCTACACAAGGCTCACCTTGGGGAGTAAATCCATCCCCACTGTCGAAGATAGGTAAACTCGTCAGGTTTACACGTGAATTGGTTGATATTCCCGGATAACAAGCGAGGAAGATATTGGTCCTGAGCCTAGGAAGAGCCTTGCTCCTCTCACGGTGTACTCGACGGAGACAAAGATCGACTAACACCATCAATATCATCTGAGTCGTCGAGACAAAGTATAGATATGACTCACAAACCAGTTTTGATGGTGACCCAGTTTGCCATTTTTCACAAGTGTGTATCACTTGATCGGCTCCTGATGACCCACTTCACTTGGCCTCCTTTAACGATCATTTTACACAATTGTAGCAAAATCTATTATAGAGAAGCATCACATAAACTGTCATAAGTTACAGGTACAGGTTCTTATTTAGCTGACTAACTTAGACGAAAATTTTGGCCTCGTATCCAACTTGAATGATAACAAAGAAAGTCACCCTCCCTGTCATGCTAGTTAGTGATCCAACGTTGCAATACATTAAGATATACTTAATTATCACATAATTATCCTCAGACTCCCGGAGTTAAGGAAGATTAGTGAGGATTCTATGGGAATATTAACTGTTAATGGAACAATGAGTTTTTTTTATTATTGGTATATATAAATTAATATTCCCTTTTCTCATTATTCTCTCCCTATAAACGCCAAAGATATACATATATATACCTTCGTCAAGTAGGGCACAAGAGTTGGAGTACCAGGCAGGATCATGGCGTAGTTTATAGTAACGAGAGCGGGAGTAGTGACCACGAGAGCGGGTGTAGTGACCACGAGAGCGGGTGTAGTGACCACGAGAGCGGGTGTAGTGACCACGAGAGCGGGTGTAGTGACCACGAGAGCGGGTGTAGTGACCACGAGAGCGGGTGTAGTGACCACGAGAGCGTGTGTAGTGACCAGGAGAGCGTGTGTAGTGACCACGAGAGCGGGTGTAGTGACCAGGAGAGCGTGTGTAGTGACCACGAGAGCGGGTGTAGTGACCACGAGAGCGGGTGTAGTGACCACGAGAGCGGGTGTAGTGACCACGAGAGCGGGTGTAGTGACCACGAGAGCGGGTGTAGTGACCACGAGAGCGGGTGTAGTGACCACGAGAGCGTGTGTAGTGACCAGGAGAGCGTGTGTAGTGACCACGAGAGCGGGTGTAGTGACCAGGAGAGCGTGTGTAGTGACCACGAGAGCGGGTGTAGTGACCACGAGAGCGGGTGTAGTGACCACGAGAGCGGGTGTAGTGACCACAAGAGCGTGTGTAGTGACCAGGAGAGCGTGTGTAGTGACCACGAGAGTGTGTGTAGTGACCACGAGAGTGTGTGTAGTGACCACGAGAGTGTGTAGTGACCACGAGAGTGTGTGTAGTGACCACGAGAGTGTGTGTAGTGACCACGAGAATGTGTGTAGTGACCACGACAGCGTGTGTAGTGACCACGAGAGTGTGTGTAGTGACCACGAGAGTGTGTGTAGTGACCACGAGAGTGTGTGTAGTGACCACGAGAGTGTGTGTAGTGACCACGAGAGTGTGTGTAGTGACCACGAGAGTGTGTGTAGTGACCACGAGAATGTGTGTAGTGACCACGACAGCGTGTGTAGTGACCACGAGAGTGTGTGTAGTGACCACGAGAGTGTGTGTAGTGACCACGAGAGTGTGTGTAGTGACCACGAGAGCGGGAGTAGTGACCACGAGAGCGGGTGTAGTGACCACGAGAGCGGGTGTAGTGACCACGAGAGCGGGTGTAGTGACCACGAGAGCGGGTGTAGTGACCACGAGAGCGGGTGTATTGAGGCAACACTTTAGTGACACGACACAGCCTCACTTGCCCATCGTCGATGTCTCTCAATACAACACCCATATAGTGTCAATACAACACATATATAGTGTCAATACAACACCCATATAGTGTCAATACAACACCCATATAGTGTCAATACAACACCCATATAGTGCCAATACAACACCCATATAGTGTCAATACAACACCCATATAGTGTCAATACAACACCCATATAGTGTCAATACAACACCCATATAGCGTCAATACAACACCCATATAGCGTCAATACAACACCCATATAGCGTCAATACAACACCCATATAGCGTCAATACAACACCCATATAGCGTCAATACAACACCCATATAGCGTCAATACAACACCCATATAGTGTCAATACAACACCCATATAGCGTCAATACAACACCCATATAGTGTCAACACAACACCCATATAGTGTCAATACAACACCCATATAGTGTCAACACAACACCCATATAGTGTCAATACAACACCCATATAGTGTCAATACAACACCCATATAGTGTCAATACAACACCCATATAGTGTCAATACAACACCCATATAGTGTCAATACAACACCCATATAGTGTCAATACAACACCCATATAGTGTCAATACAACACCCATATAGTGTCAATACAACACCCATATAGTGTCAATACAACACCCATATAGTGTCAATACAACACCCATATAGTGTCAATACAACACCCATATAGTGTCAATACAACACCCATATAGTGTCAATACAACACCCATATAGTGTCAATACAACACCCATATAGTGTCAATACAACACCCATATAGTGTCAATACAACACCCATATAGTGTCAATACAACACCCATATAGTGTCAATACAACACCCATATAGTGTCAATACAACACCCATATAGTGGCAATACAACACCCATATAGTGTCAATACAACACCCATATAGTGTCAATACAACACCCATATAGTGTCAATACAACACCCATATAGTGTCAATACAACACCCATATAGTGTCAATACAACACCCATATAGTGTCAATACAACACCCATATAGTGTCAATACAACACCCATATAGTGTCAATACAACACCCATATAGTGTCAATACAACACCCATATAGTGTCAATACAACACCCATATAGTGTCAATACAACACCCATATAGTGTCAATACAACACCCATATAGTGTCAATACAACACCCATATAGTGTCAATACAACACCCATATAGTGTCAATACAACACCCATATAGTGTCAATACAACACCATATAGTGTCAATACAACACCCATATAGTGTCAATACAACACCCATATAGTGTCAATACAACACCCATATAGTGTCAATACAACACCCATATAGTGTCAATACAACACCCATATAGTGTCAATACAACACCATATAGTGTCAATACAACACCCATATAGTGTCAATACAACACCCATATAGTGCCAATACAACACCCATATAGTGTCAATACAGCACCCATGTAATGCCAATACAACACCCAAATAGTGTCAATGCAACACCCATATAGTGTCAATACAACACCCATATAGTGTCAATACAACACCCATATAGTGTCAATACAACACCTATATAGTCTCAATACAAAACCCAAATAGTGTTAATAGTAAGTAATTGTAAGATACGTCTCCAATTTTATTATTATCTGACAATAGTATTTATAACTTATTTGTACATTACAATATATATACTACTAGGCCCAACATTACCATACAGATACTACTAGGCCCAACATTACCATACAGATACTACTAGGCCCAACATTACCATACAGATACTACTAGGCCCAACATTACCATACAGATACTACTAGGCCCAACATTACCATAAATATACTATTAGGCCCAACAATACCATACAGATACTACTAGGCCCAACATTACCATACAGATACTACTAGGCCCAACATTACCATACAGATACTACTAGGCCCAACATTACCATACAGATACTACTAGGCCCAACATTAGCATAAATATACTACTAGGCCCAACATTACCATACAGATACTACTAGGCCCAGCATTACCATACAGATACTACTAGGCCCAACATTACCATACAGATACTACTAGGCCCAACATTAGCATAAATATACTACTAGGCCCAACATTACCATACAGATACTACTAGGCCCAACATTAGCATAAATATACTACTAGGCCCAACATTACCATACAGATACTACTAGGCCCAGCATTACCATACAGATACTACTAGGCCCAACATTACCATACAGTTACTACTAGGCCCAACATTACCATACAGATACTACTAGGCCCAACATTACCATACAGATACTACTAAGCCCAACATTACCATACAGATACTACTAGGCCCAACATTAGCATAAATATACTACTAGGCCCAACATTACCATACAGATACTACTAGGCCCAACATTAGCATAAATATACTACTAGGCCCAACATTACCATACAGATACTACTAGGCCCAACATTACCATGATGATACAACTAGGCCTAACATTACCATGAAGATAATATTTGGTCCAACATTACCATGAAGATAATATTAGGTCCAACATTACCATGAAGATAATATTAGGTCCAATATTACCATGAAGATAATATTAGGTCCAACATTACCATGAAGATAATATTAGGTCCAATATAACCATGAAGATAATATTAGGTCCAACATTACCACAGAGATACTACTAATGAGAAGGAAAATTATGAGAACGATTAAGACAAAGGAGGACTGCTTGAGGCTTCAAGAAGACCTGGACAAGCTGCAGGAATGGTCGAACAAATGGTTGTTAGACTTTAGCCCAAGCATATGCAATGTAATGAAGAAAGGTGTAGGGAGCAAGAGACCAGATACAAGGTACCAGTTGGGAGATGAAATCCTTCAAGTGTCTGAGAGAGAGAAAGACCTGGAGGTTGATATCACGCCAGACGAGTCCCCTGAAACTCATTTCAAGAGGATAACATCAGCGGCATATACCAGGTTGGCGAACATTAAAACGGTCTTTAGAAACTTGTGTAAGGAATCTTTCAGATCATTGTATACCAGCTATGTCAGACCAATCCTGTAGTATGCGGCTCCAGCATGGAGTCTATATCTAGTCAAGCATAAGACTAAAATGGAAAAGGTTCAAAGGTTTGCCTTCAGGCCAGACTGAAGAGCATGAGCTACGAGGAGAGACTACGGGAATTAAACCTCACGTCACTAGAAGACAGAAGAGTTAGAAGGGATATGATCACCACATACAAGATTCTCAATGGAATTGATAGGGTAGATAAAGACAGGCTATTTACCACAAGGGGCACACACACTAGGGGGACACAGGTGGAAACTGAGTGCCCAAATGACGTTTGGCAGAACAGAGACGTTAGAAAGAATTTTTTCAGTGTCAGAGTAGTAGACAAATGGAATACATTAAGAAGTGATGTAGTGGAGGCTGACTCCATACACAGCTTCAAGTGTGGATATGATAGAGCCCAGTAGGCTCAGTAAAATGTACATTAGTTGATTGACAGTTGAGAGGCGGGACCAAAGAGCCAGAGATCAACCCCCGCAAGCACAACTAAGTAAGTACAACCAGGTAAGTACTACTAGGTCCAACATTACCATAAAGATACTACTAGGCCCAACCTTACCATATAGATACAACTAGGTCCAACATGTCCATAAAGATAATACTAGGCTCAGCATTACCATTAAGATATTACTAGGTAAAACATTCCCTTAAAGATACTACTGGGACCAACATTACTATAACGATACAACGAGACCCAACATTATCATGATGATACAACTAGGCCCAACATTACTGTAAAGATATTTCTAGGTCCAAAATTACCATAAAGATACGAAAAGGTCCAACATATCCATAAAGATACTACTAGGCCCAACATTACCATAAGATACAACTAGGCTCAACATTACTATTAAGATACTACTAGGTTCAACATTATCATATAGATACTACTAGGCTCAACATTACCATAAAGATACTACTAGGCCAAACATTACCATAAAGATACTACTAGGTTCAACATTACCATAAAGATACTACTAGGCTCAACATTACCATAAAGATACTACTAGGCTCAACATTACCATTAAGATACTACTAGGCCCAACATTACTATAATGATACAACTAGGCGCAATATTACCATGTAGATATTACTAGGCCCAATATTTTCATGAAGATGCAACTAGGCCCCATATTACCATGAAGATACTTCTAGGTCTAACATTACTACAAAAATACTACTAGGCCCAATATTTCCGTAAAGATGCAACTAGGCCCCATATTACCATGAAGATACTACTAGGTCTAACATTACCGTAAAGATACTACTAGGCCCAAATATACCATAATGATACAACTAGGCCCAATACCACCATATAGATAATACCACTGTTGCTCACCCGACACGCGCGCGGTCAACTTAGAGGTCATGGACCCTACGGGCAGGCGAGCGTGCGGGCAAGCGCGCGGTGACGCCTAAATGTGTATACTCGTTTCAGCTTTCTCACCTCAATTCTCGTGCTACGTCGTTGGTTTTGGTGTCATTGTGTTTGCAATTAAATTACCTACAGTTGTGCATGAATATAATGTCCAGAAACCTAGCGTGACTCCCAACAGCAAAGCCTAAATTCGGCAAAAGTTACCCGTGAGCGCACAAAATCAGTAAAATGTGTATACTCATTCCACTTTTCGCACCTTGCTACGTCGGTCCTATCACTTGGGCTGGACGGTAGAACGACGGTCTCGCTTCATGCAGGTCGGCGTTCAATCCCCGACCGTCCAAGTGGTTGGAGGCCATTCTTTTCCCCATTTCGTTCCATCCCAAATCCTTATCCTAACCCTTCCAAGTGCTATATAGTCGTAATGGCTTGGCGCTTTCCCTGATAATTCATTCATTCATTCGTGCTACGTCGCTCGTTTTGGTATCATTGTGTTCGCAATTAAATTCCCAACAGATGTGTATAAATATAATGTACAAAAGCCTGGAGTGGCTTCCCGCAGAAAAGCCTAAAGTTACCCGTGAACGAGCACCAATATGTACGCTGCAACCTAATGTGTATACTCGTTCAGTTTGATAACATCAATTTTCGTGTTACGTCTTTCATTTTGGTATCAAATGGTTCGCAATAAAAGGGCGCGCATTATAAAACTAGTCCCATAATAATAGAGTAATAACTGTAATTTTAACAAATATCTTAATTCTGGAAGATCATCATCACAAATTATTTATATCTTTCCAGTGTTCTGACAAATTGTTGTGTTACATCTTTCATTTTGGTATCAAATTGTTCGCAACGTAAAGGCGCGCATTTTAAAACTAGTCCCAGCATAATAGGACAATAAATAGAATTTTACCAAATATTTTAATATTTTGACCAAAAACTTATATATAATCTTTCAAGTGTTCGGACATCAAGTTTCATGTTATATCTTTCATTTTGGTATTAAGTTGTGCACATTCTAAAGGAGCTTATTGTGATACTATCCCGAGGTCGATCGGATAAAAAATGAATTTTATACAAATATTTTTGTAGTGGACGCAAGTCAGGGCCAAAGTTTGCGATACTGCTACTAGGCCCAACATTACCATACAGATACTACTAGGCCCAACATTACCATACAGATACTACTAGGCCCAGCATTACCATACAGATACTACTAGGCCCAACATTACCATACAGATACTACTAGGCCTAACATTACCATACAGATACTACTAGGCCCAACATTACCATACAGATACTACTAGGCCCAACATTACCATACAGACACTACTAGGCCTAACATTACCATACAGATACTACTAGGCCCAACATTACCATACAGATACTACTAGGCCCAACATTACCATACAGATACTACTAGGCCCAACATTACCATACAGATACTACTAGGCCCAACATAACCATACAGATACTACTAGGCCCAACATTACCATACAGACACTACTAGGCCTAACATTACCATACAGATACTACTAGGCCCAACATTACCATACAGATACTACTAGGCCCAACATTACCATACAGATACTACTAGGCCCAATATTACCTTATAGATACTACTAGGCCCAATACCATCATATAGATAATACTAGGCCCAACATTACCATAAAGATACAAGTAGGCAGAACATTACAATAAAGATACTACTACGTCCAACATTACCATAAAGTTACAACTAGGTCCAACATTACAAAATAGAAACTACTTGGCCCAACATTACTATAAAGATACTATTAGGCTTAAAATTTTCATAAAGATACTACTAGGCTCAACATTTTCATAAAGATACTACTAGATTCAACATTTCCAGAAAATTACCACTAGGTCCAACATTACCATAAAGATACAACTAGGCCCAACAATACCATTAATATACTTTTAGCCCTAAAAATACCATAAAGATACTACCAGGTCCATCATTACCACAAAGATACTATTATGCCCAACATTACTATGATGATACAACTAGGCCCAATATTACCATAATGATACAATTAGGTCAAACATTACCATAGAGATACTACTTATGAGAAAGAAAAATATGAGAAGGATTAAGATAGAGGAGGACAGCTTGAGGCTTCAAGAAGAACTGGAGAAGCTGCAGGAATGGTCGAACAAATGGTTGTTAGAGTTTAACCCAAGCAAATGTAATCTCAAGGTGTAGAGAGCAGGAGATCAGGTTCAAGGTATCATTTGGGAGATGAAATCTTTCAAGTCTGAGAGAGAGAAAGACCTGGGGGTTGATATCACGCCAGAACTGTCCCCTGAAGCTTATATCAAGAAGATTACATCAGCGGCATATGCCAGGTTGGCTAACATAAGAACATCCTTTAGAAACATGTGTAAGGAATCTTTTCAGTACTTTGTGTACCACATATGTCAGAGCAACCATGGAGTATGCGGCTCCAGCATGGAGTCCATATGTAGTCAAGCTTAAGTCTAAACTGGAAAGGGTTCAAAGGTTTGCCACCAGACTAGTACCCGAGCTGAGGGGTATGAGCTACGAGGAGAGACTACGGGAATTAAACCTCACGTCATTGGGAGACAGAAGAGTTAGAGGGGACCGGATCACCACATACAAGATTCTCAGAGAAATTGATATGGTAGATAAAGACAGGCTATTTAACACAAGGGGCACACGCACTAGGGGACACAGGTGGAAATTGAGTGCCCAAATGAGCCATAGAGACGTTAGAAAGAATTTCTTCAGTGTCAGAGTAGTAGACAAATTGAATGCATTAGGAAGTGATGTGGTGGAGGCTGACTCCATACACAGCTTCAAGTGTAGATATGATAGAGCCCAGTAGGCTCTGGAACCTGTACATTAGTTGATTGACCGTTGAGAGGCAGGACCAAAGAGCCAGAGCTCATCCCCCCGCAAGCACAACTAGGTAAGAACAACAAGGTAAGTACTACTAGGACACAACATTACCATAATGACACAACTAGGTCCAACATTACCATAAAGATACAACTAGGACCAACATTTCCATTCAGATATTACTAGACCAAACATTCCCTTAAAGTTACTACTGGGCCCAACATTACCATAAAGATACTACTAGACCCAACATTACCATAAAAGTACAACTAGGCTCAACAATACCATTAAGATACTACTAGACCTAACATTACCATAAAGATACTACTAGGCCCATTACCATAATTATTCTTCAAGGCCCAACATTACCATAATTATACTACCATGCCCAACATTACCATAAAGATACTACTAGGCCCATTACCATAATTATTCTACAAGGCCCAACATTACCATAATTATACTACCATGTCCAACATTACCATAAAGATATTACTAGGCCGAACATTGTCTTAAAGATTATACTAGGCCCAATATTACCATAATTATACTACTAGGTCCAACATTACCATTAGGCATTATGGTAAGGGTGGGCCTAGAAGTATCATTACACGCTGTTCTAGTAATAATACCAGCAAATAGTAAAGGTATTAACCTATTGGTATTAGTATAACATGCCTCCACCTAGCTCTCCACATATGTCAGTTGCTTAATTTAGAAACTGTACTTGTGGTCGATCTCGAACCTGTTTTTGATGTGACGATTAATACTGAATTTTATAGCTAGCTCATCAAGATTGTAACTTGCTTAGCTAAAAGAATTGTGGGGTTCAGTCCCTGAGTCCATTATGTGCCTCTGTAGCCCTTTCCACTACCGCCTACAAGATGGGTATGGGGGTGCATAATAAATGAGCTAAACTAACTAAAACTATTAGTATAAGCTTAATAGCTGTATGGGACAAGAAATATTAATGCGAGGATTAGCATTTGTACAATTAGAAGAACATTAGAATCAACATGAGAATATTAAACAAACATCACGAGTCAAGGTACCAAGGAGCAGAACGAGTGAAGGAAAAAGTATTATCCAGAGAGTAAGGTGTTCCACGAGTGGAAGACTAATTAGTGTGTGACTAATTTGTTAAGGAGTTTTATGAACCAAGAAGTAGTACGACCCAAGGTGAAGTACGACCCAAGGTGCAGTACGAGCCAAGGTGAAGTACGACCCAAGGAGTAGTACGACCCAGGGTGAAGTATGACCCAAGGAGTAATACAACCCAATGTGAAGTACGACCCAAGGTGTAGTACGACCCAGGGTGAAGTACGACCCAAGGAGTAATACAACCCAAGGTGTAGTACGACCCAGGGTGTAGTACGACCCAGGGTGAAGTACGACCCAAGGAGTAATACAACCCAAGGTGTAGTACGACCCAGGGTGAAGTACGACCCAAGGAGTAATACGACCCAAGGAGTAATACGACCCAAGGAGTAATACGAGCCAAGGTGAAGTACGACCCAAGGAGTAATACGACCCAAAGTGAAGTACGACACAAGGAGTAATATGACCCAAGGTGAAGTACGACCCAAGGTGAAGTACGACCCAAGGTGAAGTACGACCCAAGGTGAAGTACGACCCAAGGTGAAGTACGACCCAAGGTGTAGTACGACCCAGGGTGAAGTACGACCCAAGGTGAAGTACGACCCAAGGTGTAGTACGACCCAGGGTGAAGTACGACCCAAGGTGAAGTACGACCCAAAGAGTAATACGACCCAAGGTGAAGTACGACCCAAGGTGAAGTACGACCCAGGGTGAAGTACGACCCAAGGTGAAGTACGACCCAGGGTGAAGTACGACCCAGGGTGAAGTACGACCCAAGGTGAAGTACGACCCAGGGTGAAGTACGAGCCAAGGTGAAGTACGACCCAAGGAGTAATAGGACCCAAGGTGAAGTACGACCCAGGGTGAAGTACGACCCAAGGAGTAGTACGACCCAAGGTGAAGTACGACCCAGAGTGAAGTACGACCCAGGGTGAAGTACGACCCAAGGAGTAATACGACCCAAGGAGTAGTACGACCCAAGGTGAAGTACGACCCAGGGTGAAGTACGACCCAGGGTGAAGTACGACCCAAGGAGTAACACGACCCAAGGAGTAGTACGACCCAAGGAGTAATACGACCCAAGGTGAAGTACGACCCAGGGTGAAGTACGACCCAGGGTGAAGTACGACCCAAGGAGTAATACGACCCAAGGTGAAGTACGACCCAAGGAGTAGTACGACCCAAGGTGAAGTACGACCCAAGGAGTAATACGACCCAAGGTGAAGTACGACCCAAGGAGTAGTACGACCCAGGGTGAAGTACGACCCAAGGAGTAATACGACCCAAGGAGTAGTACGACCCAAGGTGAAGTACGACCCAAGAAGTAGTAATACGACCCTAGGTGAAGTACGACCCAAGGAGAAGTACGACCCAAGGAGTAATACGACCCAAGGTGAAGTACGACCCAAGGTGAAGTACGACCCAACGAGTAGTAATACGACCCTAGGTGAAGTACGACCCAAAGAGTAGTACGACCCAAGGAGTAATACGACCCAAGGTGAAGTACGACCCAGAGAGTAGTACGACCCAAGGTGAAGTACGACCCAAGGAGTAGTAATACGACCCTAGGTGAAGTACGACCCAAGGAGTAGTACGACCCAAGGAGTAATACGACCCAAGGTGAAGTACGACCCAGGGTGAAGTACGACCCAAGGTGAAGTACGACCCAGGGTGAAGAACGACCCAAGGAGTAATACGACCCAAGGTGAAGTACGACCCAAGGAGTAGTACGACCCAAGGTGAAGTACGACCCAAGGAGTAGTAATACGACCCTACGTGAAGTACGACCCAAGGAGTAATACGACCCTAGGTGAAGTACGACCCAAGGAGTAGTACGACCCAAGGTGAAGTACGACCCAAGGAGTAGTAATACGACCCTAGGTGAAGTACGACCCAAGGTGAAGTACGACCCAAGGTGAAGTACGACCCAAGGTGAAGTACGACCCAAGGAGTAGTAATACGACCCTAGGTGAAGTACGACCCAAGGTGAAGTGCGACCCAAGGTGAAGTACGACCCAAGGTGAATTAAGTGCGACCCAAGGTGAAATACGAGTAAAGGAGTAATACGACCCAAGGTGAAGTACGACCCAAGGAGCAGTACGACCCAAGGTGAAGTGCGACCCAAGGTAAAGTACGACCCAAGGTGAAATACGAGTAAAGGAGTAATACGACCCAAGGTGAAGTACGACCCAAGGTGAAGTGCGACCCAAGGTGAAGTGCGACCCAAGGTGAAATACGAGTAAAGGAGTAATACGACCCAAGGTGAAGTACGACCCAAGGTGAAGTACGACCCAAGGTGAAATACGAGTAAAGGAGTAATACGACCCAAGGTGAAGTACGACCCAAGGTGAAGTACGACCCAAGGAGCAGTACGACCCAAGGTGAAGTGCGACCCAAGGTGAAGTACGACCCAAGGAGCAGTACGACCCAAGGTGAAGTGCGACCCAAGGTGAAGTACGACCCAAGGTGAAATACGAGTAAAGGAGTAATACGACCCAAGGTGAAGTACGACCCAAGGTGAAGTACGACCCAAGGTGAAGTACGACCCAAGGAGCAGTACGACCGAAGGTGAAGTGCGACCCAAGGTGAAGTACGACCCAAGGTGAAGTACGACCCAAGGAGTAATATGACCCAAGGTGAAGTACGACCCAAGGAGTAGTACGACCCAAGGTGAAGTACGACCCAAGGTGAAGTACGACCCAAGGATTAATACGACCCAAGGTGAAGTACGACCCAAGGATTAATACGACCCAAGGTGAAGTACGACCCAAGGAGTAGTACGACCCAAGGTGAAGTACGACCCAAGGATTAATACGACCCAAGGTGAAGTACGACCCAAGGAGTAGTACGACCCAAGGTGAAATACGAGTAAAGGAGTAATACGACCCAAGGTGAAGTACGACCCAAGGAGCAGTACGACCCAAGGTGAAGTGCGACCCAAGGTAAAGTACGACCCAAGGTGAAATACGAGTAAAGGAGTAATACGACCCAAGGTGAAGTACGACCCAAGGTGAAGTGCGACCCAAGGTGAAGTGCGACCCAAGGTGAAATACGAGTAAAGGAGTAATACGACCCAAGGTGAAGTACGACCCAAGGTGAAGTACGACCCAAGGTGAAATACGAGTAAAGGAGTAATACGACCCAAGGTGAAGTACGACCCAAGGTGAAGTACGACCCAAGGAGCAGTACGACCCAAGGTGAAGTGCGACCCAAGGTGAAGTACGACCCAAGGAGCAGTACGACCCAAGGTGAAGTGCGACCCAAGGTGAAGTACGACCCAAGGTGAAATACGAGTAAAGGAGTAATACGACCCAAGGTGAAGTACGACCCAAGGTGAAGTACGACCCAAGGTGAAGTACGACCCAAGGAGCAGTACGACCGAAGGTGAAGTGCGACCCAAGGTGAAGTACGACCCAAGGTGAAGTACGACCCAAGGAGTAATATGACCCAAGGTGAAGTACGACCCAAGGAGTAGTACGACCCAAGGTGAAGTACGACCCAAGGTGAAGTACGACCCAAGGATTAATACGACCCAAGGTGAAGTACGACCCAAGGATTAATACGACCCAAGGTGAAGTACGACCCAAGGAGTAGTACGACCCAAGGTGAAGTACGACCCAAGGATTAATACGACCCAAGGTGAAGTACGACCCAAGGAGTAGTACGACCCAAGGTGAAGTACGACCCAAGGTGTAAATAAGTGTAATACATTCTATAGTAATTCACTTCTTTTCTTAACCTTGAAATTACGAAAATGAGTTTTGGAGAACTCCTATTTCAGCTAAGCCCTGATGCTAAGAAAATAGTTAGAGGGATAGAAGCCCTAAATCTGAAGATATTTAATACAGAATATGCGGTCATATATATATATATATATATATATATATATATATATATATATATATATATATATATATATATATATATATATATATATATATATGTCGTACCTAGTAGCCAGAACGCACTTTACAGCCTACTAAGCAAGGCCCGATTTGCCTAATAAGCCAAGTTTTCATGAATTAATATATTTTCTCATTTTTTTTCTTGTGATATGATAAAGCTACCCATTTCATTATGTATGAGGTCAATTTTTGTTTATTGGAGTTAAAATTAACGTAGATATATGACCGAACCTAACCAACCCTACCTAACCTAACCTAACCTATCTTTATAGGTTAGGTTAGGTTAGGTAGCCGAAAAAGTTAGGTTAGGTTAGGTTAGGTAGGTTAGGTAGTCGAAAAACAATTAATTCATGAAAATTTGGCTTATTAGGCAAATCGGGCCTTGCATAGTAGGCTGAGAAGTGCGTTCTGGCTACTAGGTACGACATATATATATATATATATATATATATATATATATATATATATATATATATATATATATATATATATATATATGTCGTACCTAGTAGCCAGAACGCACTTCTCAGCCTACTATGCAAGGCCCGATTTGCCTAATAAGCCAAGTTTTCCTGAATTAATAGATTTTCTCAATTTTTTTTCTTATGAAATGATAAAGCTATCCATTTCATTATGTATGAGGTCAATTTTTTTTTATTGGAGTTAAAATTAACGTAGATATATGACCGAACCTAACCAACCCTACCTAACCTAACCTAACCTATCTTTATAGGTTAGGTTTGGTTAGGTAGCCAAAAAAGTTAGGTTAGGTTAGGTTCGGTAGGTTAGGTAGTCGAAAAACAATTAATTCATGAAAACTTGGCTTATTAGGCAAATCGGACCTTGCATAGTAGGCTGAAAAGTGCGTTCTGGCTACTAGGTACGACATATATATATATATATATATATATATATATATATATATATATATATATATATATATATATATATATATATATATATATATATATATATATATATATATATATATATATATATATATATATATATATATATATATATATGTCGTACCTAGTAGCCAGAACTCACTTCTCAGCCTACTATTCAAGGCCCGATTTGCCTAATAAGCCAAGTTTTCCTGAATTAATATATTTACTATAATTTTTTTCTTATGAAATGATAAAGCAACCCTTTTCTCTATGTATGAGGTCAATTTTTTTTTATTGGAGTTAAAATTAACGTAGATATATGACCGAACCTAACCAACCCTACCTAACCTAACCTAACCTATATTTATAGGTAAGGTAAGGTTAGGTAGCCAAAAAAAGCTAGGTTAGGTTAGGTTAGGTAGGTTAGGTAGACGAAAAAACATTAATTCATGAAAACTTGGCTTATTAGGCAAATCGGGCCTTGAATAGTAGGCTGAGAAGTGCGTTCTGGCTATTAGGTACGACATATATATATATATATATATATATATATATATATATATATATATATATATATATATATATATATATATATATATATATATATATATATATATATATATATATATATATATATGTCGTACCTAATAGCCAGAACGCACTTCTCAGCCTACTATGCAAGGCCCGATTTGCCTAATAAGCAAAGTTTTCATGAATTAATTGTTTTTCGACTACCTAACCTACCTAACCTAACCTAACCTAACTTTTTCGGCTACCTAACCAAACCTAACCTATAAAGATAGGTTAGGTTAGGTTAGGTAGGGTTGGTTAGGTTCGGTCATATATCTACGTTAATTTTAACTCCAATAAAAAAAAAATGACCTAATACATAATGAAATGGGTAGCTTTATCATTTCATAAGAAAAAAATAAGCCAAGGAAAACTTGGCTTATTAGGCAAATCGGGCCTTGAATAGTAGGCCAAAAAGTGAGTTCTGGCTACTAGGTACGACATATATATATATATATATATATATATATATATATATATATATATATATATATATATATATATATATATATATATATATATATATATATATATATGCAAACAAGCCTGAATGGTCCCCAGGACTATATACAACTGAAAACTCACACCCCAGAAGTGACTCGAACCCATACTCCCACAACTGGTATGTACAGGGACGCCTTAATCCGCTTGACCATCACGACCGGACATAAGGAAGTGATAGCCGAGGCTATATGAACCACTTCCCCGCCGGCACTCGGATGGTAATCTTGGGCATAGCATTTTATCAAATCACCTCATTCTTTGGGGCACACGTGAGGAACACAAATGCAAACAAGCCTGAATGGTCCCCAGGACTATATACAACTGAAAACTCACACCCCAGAAGTGACTCGAACCCATACTCCCACAACTGGTATGTACAGGGACGCCTTAATCCGCTTGACCATCACGACCGGACATAAGGAAGTGATAGCCGAGGCTATATGAACCACTTCCCCGCCGGCACTCGGATGGTAATCTTGGGCATAGCATTTTATCAAATCACCTCATTCTTTGGGGCACACGTGAGGAACACAAATGCAAACAAGCCTGAATGGTCCCCAGGACTATATACAACTGAAAACTCACACCCCAGAAGTGACTCGAACCCATACTCCCACAACTGGTATGTACAGGGACGCCTTAATCCGCTTGACCATCACGACCGGACATAAGGAAGTGATAGCCGAGGCTATATGAACCACTTCCCCGCCGGCACTCGGATGGTAATCTTGGGCATAGCATTTTATCAAATCACCTCATTCTTTGGGGCACACGTGAGGAACACAAATGCAAACAAGCCTGAATGGTCCCCAGGACTATATACAACTGAAAACTCACACCCCAGAAGTGACTCGAACCCATACTCCCACAACTGGTATGTACAGGGACGCCTTAATCCGCTTGACCATCACGACCGGACATAAGGAAGTGATAGCCGAGGCTATATGAACCACTTCCCCGCCGGCACTCGGATGGTAATCTTGGGCATAGCATTTTATCAAATCACCTCATTCTTTGGGGCACACGTGAGGAACACAAATGCAAACAAGCCTGAATGGTCCCCAGGACTATATACAACTGAAAACTCACACCCCAGAAGTGACTCGAACCCATACTCCCACAACTGGTATGTACAGGGACGCCTTAATCCGCTTGACCATCACGACCGGACATAAGGAAGTGATAGCCGAGGCTATATGAACCACTTCCCCGCCGGCACTCGGATGGTAATCTTGGGCATAGCATTTTATCAAATCACCTCATTCTTTGGGGCACACGTGAGGAACACAAATGCAAACAAGCCTGAATGGTCCCCAGGACTATATACACTCACTTCTGGGGTGTGAGTTTTCAGTTGTATATAGTCCTGGGGACCATTCAGGCTTGTTTGCATTTGTGTTCCTCACGTGTGCCCCAAAGAATGAGGTGATTTGATAAAATGCTATGCCCAAGATTACCATCCGAGTGCCGGCGGGGAAGTGGTTCATATAGCCTCGGCTATCACTTCCTTATGTCCGGTCGTGATGGTCAAGCGGATTAAGGCGTCCCTGTACATACCAGTTGTGGGAGTATGGGTTCGAGTCACTTCTGGGGTGTGAGTTTTCAGTTGTATATAGTCCTGGGGACCATTCAGGCTTGTTTGCATTTGTGTTCCTCACGTGTGCCCCAAAGAATGAGGTGATTTGATAAAATGCTATGCCCAAGATTACCATCCGAGTGCCGGCGGGGAAGTGGTTCATATAGCCTCGGCTATCACTTCCTTATGTCCGGTCGTGATGGTCAAGCGGATTAAGGCGTCCCTGTACATACCAGTTGTGGGAGTATGGGTTCGAGTCACTTCTGGGGTGTGAGTTTTCAGTTGTATATAGTCCTGGGGACCATTCAGGCTTGTTTGCATTTGTGTTCCTCACGTGTGCCCCAAAGAATGAGGTGATTTGATAAAATGCTATGCCCAAGATTACCATCCGAGTGCCGGCGGGGAAGTGGTTCATATAGCCTCGGCTATCACTTCCTTATGTCCGGTCGTGATGGTCAAGCGGATTAAGGCGTCCCTGTACATACCAGTTGTGGGAGTATGGGTTCGAGTCACTTCTGGGGTGTGAGTTTTCAGTTGTATATAGTCCTGGGGACCATTCAGGCTTGTTTGCATTTGTGTTCCTCACGTGTGCCCCAAAGAATGAGGTGATTTGATAAAATGCTATGCCCAAGATTACCATCCGAGTGCCGGCGGGGAAGTGGTTCATATAGCCTCGGCTATCACTTCCTTATGTCCGGTCGTGATGGTCAAGCGGATTAAGGCGTCCCTGTACATACCAGTTGTGGGAGTATGGGTTCGAGTCACTTCTGGGGTGTGAGTTTTCAGTTGTATATAGTCCTGGGGACCATTCAGGCTTGTTTGCATTTGTGTTCCTCACGTGTGCCCCAAAGAATGAGGTGATTTGATAAAATGCTATGCCCAAGATTACCATCCGAGTGCCGGCGGGGAAGTGGTTCATATAGCCTCGGCTATCACTTCCTTATGTCCGGTCGTGATGGTCAAGCGGATTAAGGCGTCCCTGTACATACCAGTTGTGGGAGTATGGGTTCGAGTCACTTCTGGGGTGTGAGTTTTCAGTTGTATATAGTCCTGGGGACCATTCAGGCTTGTTTGCATTTGTGTTCCTCACGTGTGCCCCAAAGAATGAGGTGATTTGATAAAATGCTATGCCCAAGATTACCATCCGAGTGCCGGCGGGGAAGTGGTTCATATAGCCTCGGCTATCACTTCCTTATGTCCGGTCGTGATGGTCAAGCGGATTAAGGCGTCCCTGTACATACCAGTTGTGGGAGTATGGGTTCGAGTCACTTCTGGGGTGTGAGTTTTCAGTTATATATATATATATATATATATATGTCGTACCTAGTAGCCAGAACGCACTTCTCAGCCTACTATGCAAGGCCCGATTTGCCTAATAAGCCAAGTTTTCCTGAATTAATATATTTTCTCTAATTTTGTTCTTATAAAATGATAAAGCTACCCATTTCATTATGTATGAGGTCAATTTTTTTTTATTGGAGTTAAAATTAACGTAGATATATGACCGAACCTAACCAACCCTACCTAACCTAACCTAACCTATCTTTATGGGTTAGGTTAGGCTAGGTAGCCGAGAAAGTTAGGTTAGGTTAGGTAGTCGAAAAACAATTAATTCATGAAAACTTGGCTTATTAGGCAAATCGGGCCTTGCATAGTAGGCTGAGAAGTGCGTTCTGGCTACTAGGTACGACATATATATATATATATGTCGCACCTAGTAGCCAGAACTCACTTCTCAGCCTAGTATGCAAGGCCCGATTTGCCAAATAAGCCAAGTTTTCAGGAATTAATATATTTTCTCTAATTTTTTTCTTATGAAATGATAAAGCTACACATTTCATTATGTATGAGGTCAATTCTTTTTTATTGGAGTTAAAATTAACGTAGATATATGACCGAACCTAACCAACACTACCTAACCTAACCTAACCTATCTTTATAGGTTAGGTTAGGTTAGGTAGCCGAAAAAGTTAGGTTAGGTTAGGTAGGTTAGGTAGTTGAAAAACAATTAATTCATGAAAACTTGGCTTATTAGGCAAATCGGGCCTTGCATAGTAGGCTGAGAAGTGCGTTCTGGCTATTAGGTACGACATATATATATATATATATATATATATATATATATATATATATATATATATATATATATATATATACATATATATTGGTGTATACTGGCAGCAGGTTTTCTTTCAAACATGTTTCATTGAATATGACCGCATATTCTGTATTTATTATTTTCTGGTTTAGGGCTTCTATCCCTCTAACTGTTTTCTTAGCATCAGGGCTTAATTGAAATAGGAGTTCTCCAAAACTCATTTTCGTACTTTAAGGTGAAGAAAAGAAGTGATTTACTATAGAGTGTATTACACTTATTTGTATAATTTGCACGACGTTTCGAACCTCCATGGTTCATTCTCAAGTGAACAGATCTTACAATACTAGTTGATTTTATACCCGCATTAGGTCAGGTGATAATACAATGAAGGTGAAAACATTGGGGGATACATAAGGGATAAACATAGGGGCTGCAGAAGGCTTATTGGCCCATACGAGGCATCTCCTATCTAAACACAAAGATTAATCCAGTGTAATTGGCCTGTTATGTTGGACATTGTCTTCTGTGTTGGCATCGATATGTTCTTGTCTTGTCCTTACTCTCATGGTGGGTAGAGTAAATAGTTCCGTGATTTGGGTGTTCATGGTAGGTCGCTCTATTCTTATGTGAATTGCCTCAAGAATTTGTAATCTTCTTGAATCTTGGGTTTTGTCTATTATGCAAGTATTCTTGTTCAACATTTCTCTTGTTAGAGTAATGTCATGGGCTTGTCTCATGTGATTCCTAGGGGCACCAGATTGAAGATGGCATGTCAAACGCCTCGTCAGCTTGGTCGACGTCATACCTATGTACTTACATTGAAGGTTACATCCTTCGTGGGGGCAAGTGTACATGTATACAACGCTTGACTGCTGTAGAGGGTTCTCCGTCGGCTTCGGGCTGTTTTTGATAAGGAGTTCGGAAGTCTTCTTGGTTTTGTAGAATATTATCAGGTTTATGTTTTGGTTAGGAGTAGTGCTTTTTACTCCTTTACGGATTATTTCTTTCATTATTCTTTCCTCTTTTATATGTTCACTGTGCATGGTTGATTTGTAATATAATTTTATTGGGGGTGTTGTGGTTTCTGTTCTAGGTTCTGAATTATACCAACGGTCCAAGTGTCTTCTTATAGCAGCGTTTATTTCCGCGTTGCTATATCCGTTGTTTACCAATACCTGAGTTACTCTTTCAAACTCTCTACTCACGTTGCTCCATTCAGAGCAGTGGGTAAGCGCTCGACGAATATAAGCATTGAGAACACTGGCTTTGTATCTTTGGGGGCACTCACTTCTACCGTTCAGGCATAATCCTATGTTGGTGGGCTTGGTATATACGTTGGTGCTTAAAGAGGTTCCTGTTTTTGTTATTAGTACATCCAAGAATGGCAGACTGTTATTTTCACTATTTTCATGTGTAAATCGGAGTACTGACTCTCTCTCTAGGTGTCTTTTTAGGTCAATTAGTTCATCTGAGTCTTTTACTATTACGAATATGTCATCTTCATAACGGCAGTATACAGTTGGTTTTTGTCTGCTACTGAAGACCCTATCTTCGATGGTTCCCATATAAAAATTAGCAAATAAAACTCCTAAGGGGGAGCCCATTGCTACTCCGTCTATTTGTAAATACATGTCTCCTTGTGGACTGATGAAAGGGGCTTCCTTTGTACATGCTTCGAGAAGACTTTTCAAGTGTGGCTCAGGTATGTCTAATTTGGGGGTGCTCTCGTCTCTGTATACTCTGTCCAGTATCATTCCTATGGTTGTGTCGACTGGGACGTTGGTAAAAAGGGATTCAACGTCCAGGGAAGCGATGATTCTATTGGGCTGGGTAGATTTGATCAATTCTAGGAAATCTGCTGATGATTGTAGACTAAACTTACTTGGAGTGTATGGAGTTAGGAGTTCATTGAGTTTCTTTGCCAGGTGATAAGTTGGGGTTGGTATTTGGCTGATTATAGGGCGTAGTGGGTTACCTGGTTTATGCGTCTTAACATTGCCGTAGGCATATCCTAAGCCATAGTCGCCTTGAAGTTTATTGAAATGCACACTACCTTTCTTTGTGTTGATTGCTGTAATTGTTTTGTTTACTTTCCGCTTAAGGTCTTCTACGGGGTTCCTCGTGATTCGTTGAAATTTGGAGTCGTCACTTAGGATGTCGCTAATTTTGTTCATGTATTCATGGGTAGGAATCAATACATATGCTGCTGTTTTGTCGGCTTTTCAGATTTGCTTTTTGTTACGTCTTTCAGATTTTTTAGTTGTTTCGCTGCTTCTTTGAGTCGTGGGGTTAAGATTGTAGATGAATATGTTCCTCGTTTTTTCCCTGCTTCTGCAAGTAGTTCAGCTTGAAGTGTGTCAGTGGTGATGACTTTTTTGTTGTCTTCTAGCTTATGGATATCGTCCAGAAGCATTTCGATTTCCAGGCGTTTTTGATGCATCTTTGGTTTAGATAAGAATTGACAATTTAGACCAAGATTTAAGAGGTCTCGTTGGTCCTGGGTAAGATCATAAGAAGTCAGGTTAAAGTAGCCATCTTTAGGACGAGGGATTTTTAGCTGTCCACCGTTTAGGGATGTTAACTTACGGAGTGTCTTTGTTTCTACAAGAGTTTTATGTTGTTGTTTCAGGTTAAATAGTTCACTGTTGATGGTTTGCTTGAGTTGGATAGGGATGTCGTACTGGGTCCATTTGTTTAACAGATGCTCCGCCTGCTCTATAAAGGTTTGGAGGGCTTCCTTCTTCTTGTTTAGTTGATGCCGAATGAGCTCTTGCCTATACCTATAGGTAAACTCTGTATTGCGGACTGCTGGGTCATGTGGGTATATATTGGTGTATACTGGCAGCAGGTTTTCTTTCAAACATGTTTCATTGAATATGACCGCATATTCTGTATTTATTATTTTCTGGTTTAGGGCTTCTATCCCTCTAACTGTTTTCTTAGCATCAGGGCATAATTGAAATAGGAGTTCTCCAAAACTCATTTTCGTACTTTAAGGTGAAGAAAAGAAGTGATTTACTATAGAGTGTATTACACTTATTTGTATAATTTGCACGACGTTTCGAACCTCCATGGTTCATTCTCAAGTGAACAGATCTTACAATACTAGTTGATTTTATACCCGCATTAGGTCAGGTGATAATACAATGAAGGTGAAAACATTGGGGGATACATAAGGGATAAACATAGGGGCTGCAGAAGGCTTATTGACCCATACGAGGCATCTCCTATCTAAACACAAAGATTAATCCAGTGTAATTGGCCTGTTATGTTGGACATTGTCTTCTGTGTTGGCATCGATATGTTCTTGTCTTGTCCTTACTCTCATGGTGGGTAGAGTAAATAGTTCCGTGATTTGGGTGTTCATGGTAGGTCGCTCTATTTTTATGTGAATTGCCTCAAGAATTTGTAATCTTCTTGAATCTTGGGTTTTGTCTATTATGCAAGTATTCTTGTTCAACATTTCTCTTGTTAGAGTAATGTCATGGGCTTGTCTCATGTGATTCCTAGGGGCACCAGATTGAAGATGGCATGTCAAACGCCTCGTCAGCTTGGTCGACGTCATACCTATGTACTTACATTGAAGGTTACATCCTTCGTGGGGGCAAGTGTACATGATTACAACGCTTGACTGAACATAAGAACATAAGAACATAAGAACAAAGGTAACTGCAGAAGGCCTATTGGCCCATAGGAGGCAGCTCCTATTCTATAACCACCCAATCCCACTCATATACTTGTCCAACCCGTGCTTGAAACAATCGAGGGACCCCACCTCCACAATGTTACGCGGCAATTGGTTCCACAAATCAACAACCCTGTTACTGAACCAGTATTTACCCAAGTCTTTCCTAAATCTAAACTTATCCAATTTATATCCATTGTTTCGTGTTCTGTCCTGTGTTGATACTTTTAATACCCTATTAATATCCCCCCGGTTATGTCCATTCATCCACTTGTAAACCTCTATCATGTCACCCCTAACTCTTCGCCTTTCCAGTGAATGCAACTTAAGCTTTGTTAATCTTTCTTCATATGAAAGATTTCTAATTTGGGGAATTAACTTAGTCATCCTACGCTGGACACGTTCAAGTGAATTTATATCCATTCTATAATATGGCGACCAAAACTGAACTGCATAATCTAAATGGGGCCTAACTAGAGCAAGATATAGCTTGAGAACCACACCAGGTGTCTTGTTACTAACGCTGCGATTAATAAATCCAAGTGTCCGATTTGCCTTATTACGAACATTTATGCATTGATCCTTTTGTTTTAAATTCTTACTAATCATAACTCCCAGATCCCTTTCGCAATCCGACTTCGCAATCACAACACCATCTAGCTCGTATCTTGTAACTCTATCATCATTACCTAACCTCAGAACTTTACATTTATCAGCATTAAACTGCATCTGCCAATCCTTTGACCATTTCAAAACCCTATCTAGATCAACTTGAAGTGATAGTGAGTCCTCCTCCGAATTAATTTCCCTACCGATTTTCGTATCATCGGCAAATTTGCAAATGTTGCTACTCAAACCTGAATCTAAATCATTTATATATATTATAAACAACAGAGGTCCCAGGACAGAGCCTTGAGGCACTCCACTTACAACATTTTCCCACTCTGACTTGATTCCATTTATACTAACTCTCTGTTTCCTTTGGTATAGCCATGCCCTAATCCAGCTTAATATAGCACCCCCAATACCATGAGACTCTATTTTTTTAATCAGTCTTTCATGTGGCACTGTATCAAAAGCTTTGCTAAAGTCAAGGTATACAACATCGCAATCCTTACCACTATCAACTGCCTCAACAATGCTAGAATAAAAAGATAACAAATTTGTTAAACATGAACGGCCATTTATAAAACCATGTTGCGACTCAATTATTAATTTATGTTTTTCAAGATGAAGACGAATTTTATTTGCTATTATAGATTCGAGTAACTTTCCCACAATAGACGTTAGGCTAATTGGTCGATAGTTAGACGCAAGTGATCTATCTCCTTTCTTAAAAACTGGTATCACATTAGCAACTTTCCAAAACTCTGGCACTCTGCCTGACTCTATTGATTTATTAAATATGGTTGACAGTGGGTCACAAAGCTCCTCTTTGCATTCTTTAAGCACCCTAGCAAACACTTCATCCGGCCCTGGGGATTTGTTTGGTTTGAGTTTTACTATTTGTTTAAGAACATCCTCCCTGGTAACTGCTAAACTCGTCAACCTGTCCTCGTCCCCACCCACATAGACTTGTTCGGCTGAAGGCATATTGTTAAGTTCTTCTTTAGTAAATACAGATACAAAATATTTATTAAAAATACTACTCATCTCTTCATCACTATCTGTTATTTGACCTGTCTCAGTTTTTAATGGACCTATCCTTTCCCTAGTCTTAGTACGATATAACTGAAAAAACCCTTTAGGATTTGTCTTTGCTTGCCCTGCTATGCGAACTTCATAGTTTCTTTTTGCTTTCCTTATCTCTTTTTTAACATTTCTAACCAGTTGTACGAATTCCTGTTCTAAAGTGACCTCCCCATTTTTAATCCTTTTGTACCAAGCTCTCTTTTTACCTATAAGGTTCTTCAAATTCTTTGTTATCCACTTTGGGTCATTAGTATACGATCTATTCAATTTGTATGGTATACTACGTTCCTGTGCTTTGTTTAGAATATTCTTAAATAAGTTATATATTGAATCCACATCGAAACTGCTGTAGAGGGTTCTCCGTCGGCTTCGGGCTGTTTTTGATAAGGAGTTCGGAAGTCTTCTTGGTTTTGTAGAATATTATCAGGTTTATGTTTTGGTTAGGAGTAGTGCTTTTTACTCCTTTACGGATTATTTCTTTCATTATTCTTTCCTCTTTTATATGTTCACTGTGCATGGTTGATTTGTAATATAATTTTATTGGGGGTGTTGTGGTTTCTGTTCTAGGTTCTGAATTATACCAACGGTCCAAGTGTCTTCTTATAGCAGCGTTTATTTCCGCGTTGCTATATCCGTTGTTTACCAATACCTGAGTTACTCTTTCAAACTCTCTACTCACGTTGCTCCATTCAGAGCAGTGGGTAAGCGCTCGACGAATATAAGCATTGAGAACACTGGCTTTGTATCTTTGGGGGCACTCACTTCTACCGTTCAGGCATAATCCTATGTTGGTGGGCTTGGTATATACGTTGTAGTGTGCTTGGTATATACGTTGTATATACGTTGGTAGTGTGCATTTCAATAAACTTCAAGGCGACTATGGCTTAGGATATGCCTACGGCAATGTTAAGACGCATAAACCAGGTAACCCACTACGCCCTATAATCAGCCAAATACCAACCCCAACTTATCACCTGGCAAAGAAACTCAATGAACTCCTAACTCCATACACTCCAAGTAAGTTTAGTCTACAATCATCAGCAGATTTCCTAGAATTGATCAAATCTACCCAGCCCAATGGAATCATCGCTTCCCTGGACGTTGAATCCCTTTTTACCAACGTCCCAGTCGACACAACCATAGGAATGATACTGGACAGAGTATACAGAGACGAGAGCACCCCCAAATTAGACATACCTGAGCCACACTTGAAAAGTCTTCTCGAAGCATGTACAAAGGAAGCCCCTTTCATCAGTCCACAAGGAGACATGTATTTACAAATAGACGGAGTAGCAATGGGCTCCCCCTTAGGAGTTTTATTTGCTAATTTTTATATGGGAACCATCGAAGATAGGGTCTTCAGTAGCAGACAAAAACCAACTGTATACTGCCGTTATGTAGATGACATATTCGTAATAGTAAAAGACTCAGATGAACTAATTGACCTAAAAAGACACCTAGAGAGAGAGTCAGTACTCCGATTTACACATGAAAATAGTGAAAATAACAGTCTGCCATTCTTGGATGTACTAATAACAAAAACAGGAACCTCTTTAAGCACCAACGTATATACCAAGCCCACCAACATAGGATTATGCCTGAACGGTAGAAGTGAGTGCCCCCAAAGATACAAAGCCAGTGTTCTCAATGCTTATATTCGTCGAGCGCTTACCCACTGCTCTGAATGGAGCAACGTGAGTAGAGAGTTTGAAAGAGTAACTCAGGTATTGGTAAACAACGGATATAGCAACGCGGAAATAAACGCTGCTATAAGAAGACACTTGGACCGTTGGTATAATTCAGAACCTAGAACAGAAACCACAACACCCCCAATAAAATTATATTACAAATCAACCATGCACAGTGAACATATAAAAGAGGAAAGAATAATGAAAGAAATAATCCGTAAAGGAGTAAAAAGCACTACTCCTAACCAAAACATAAACCTGATAATATTCTACAAAACCAAGAAGACTTCCGAACTCCTTATCAAAAACAGCCCGAAGCCGACGGAGAACCCTCTACAGCAGTCAAGCGTTGTATACATGTACACTTGCCCCCACGAAGGATGTAACCTTCAATGTAAGTACATAGGTATGACGTCGACCAAGCTGACGAGGCGTTTGACATGCCATCTTCAATCTGGTGCCCCTAGGAATCACATGAGACAAGCCCATGACATTACTCTAACAAGAGAAATGTTGAACAAGAATACTTGCATAATAGACAAAACCCAAGATTCAAGAAGATTACAAATTCTTGAGGCAATTCACATAAGAATAGAGCGACCTACCATGAACACCCAAATCACGGAACTATTTACTCTACCCACCATGAGAGTAAGGACAAGACAAGAACATATCGATGCCAACACAGAAGACAATGTCCAACATAACAGGCCAATTACACTGGATTAATCTTTGTGTTTAGATAGGAGATGCCTCGTATGGGCCAATAAGCCTTCTGCAGCCCCTATGTTTATCCCTTATGTATCCCCCAATGTTTTCACCTTCATTGTATTATCACCTGACCTAATGCGGGTATAAAATCAACTAGTATTGTAAGATCTGTTCACTTGAGAATGAACCATGGAGGTTCGAAACGTCGTGCAAATTATACAAATAAGTGTAATACACTCTATAGTAAATCACTTCTTTTCTTCACCTTAAAGTACGAAAATGAGTTTTGGAGAACTCCTATTTCAATTAAGCCCTGATGCTAAGAAAACAGTTAGAGGGATAGAAGCCCTAAACCAGAAAATAATAAATACAGAATATGCGGTCATATTCAATGAAACATGTTTGAAAGAAAACCTGCTGCCAGTATACACCCTCAATACTACGTGAAATATCCGAAACACGCCGCTATGATAAAGAAAGAAATTCAAGAACGAACGGGCAATGAACTTTCAACCCAGCAGAGTCAACCAACACCTCTTCATACCAAACCTTCAGGGACCACTGTGCTAGTCCCCGACCCTTCAAACCCATTGTCGGATGATGCTCCAGCTCCTGGTCCAGCCTCGGACATTGCTGTGAACGATACTGTACCTACTGCAGCTGCAACATCTGCTCCTGGCATGGTAGCAACCCAGAAGCCGACGACTTCTCATCCACCATCTCCTGTTACATCTCCACCCATAGTACATACATCCACTGAACCTTCTACATCTGCAGTAAGTCCTACCGCTGCTACTAAACCATCAGGAACACTACTTCCAAGACCCACATCTGGTATGTACTCATCTGACTCATCAGATGAGGATGTCTCTGTGGGAACGACATCTCCACCTTCACAGAAATACAACTATTCATCTGCCGATTTTCTTTATGACGCTATTGATCCCACAGCAATGTCAACACGAAGTCGGACCGCCAAGAAAGACAAGCCGAAAACAAAGACCAAAGATCAGACCTTGCTCCCACCATCAAGAAAGAAGTAAACCAATGAAGTAATCAATCTTCAATTACCATCAACTGCCAGCTGCTTGCGTTCCTGGCCTCTGCGTGGACTGCAAATGACGCCCTACTCAATTCTACTTCCATCTACTCAAGTTCTAATCCGCGGTGGTTGGGCCACCGATCTTTCATCTCCCCTCTTCACCTCATCTCCAGATCCTTGCTCAAGATTTCTGCAACCTCGCCCCGTTCTTCCATCCCCTGCTTGCCAGCTCTATGGACTTTTTAATCCGTTAATCTGTTCACTTGAGAATGAACCATGGAGGTTCGAAACGTCGTGCAAATTATACAAATAAGTGTAATACACTCTATAGTAAATCACTTCTTTTCTTCACCTTAAAGTACGAAAATGAGTTTTGGAGAACTCCTATTTCAATTAAGCCCTGATGCTAAGAAAACAGTTAGAGGGATAGAAGCCCTAAACCAGAAAATAATAAATACAGAATATGCGGTCATATTCAATGAAAATATATATATATATATATATATATATATATATATATATATATATATATATATATATATATATATATATATATATATATATATATATATATATATATATATATATATATATATATGACAGTTTACCACAGAGGAAGGATTGAAACAGGAATTTCCTTAAGTACTTTCGTATATTAATACATTTTCAGAAGGAATGATTTACAAATCAAGTATTGGACTTGATGTTGATATGGGCAGGAGAGAGAGGTGAAGTGAGGTGAGGTACAATGAAAAATGAATGGAAGTTAGGTGGATACAAATAACAGCTGCATAAGAACTGCAGAAGGCCTATTGACCCATGCGAGGCAGCTCCTATTTATTCCCCACCAATAGGCCCACACATGGATAATAATAGCATAAAATAGTAATTATTTACAATGAATTAGTGAGACAAATGAATATCAATGATCCTACTCAAACCGCCCCTTAATTGATCTATGAAAAAGGGATCTAAGTTATATAAACCACTGCTAATGTTCTAATTACATTCTTTTGTAATCTGTACTAAAGCAGATTCAGTTATATTCCTGTTTTAAGGGGTTTTACAATTCGTTATTGAAGAAGTCATCTCTCAATCAATTTGGTGAGCATTTTCTGACAAATGAACAAACAAAGCATTAGACAATTGGTCATGTCTTACAGAGTATTTTTGTTGCGAAATTCTACATTTCAAATCTTTAGATGTTCGTCCAACATAGAACCTATTACAGTCTTTACAAGGTATTTTATATATGGCCCAATTATCACTACGGGGGCTGTTTCTAACTAATAGTTTACCAACGGTATTTTCGTAGCTAAACAATACATGTATATCAAAAAGTTTCAAGGCCTTGACAATATTTTCAAACCCAGAGAAATATGGTAAACGTAAAACATTTTGTGGGGGAATTTTTTCACTACATGTATAATTATAATATGTACGACGTGCTTCGCTACGGCAAACTTCCAAAAAACTCACTGGATAACAAAGTTTAAGATCAATAAAATCAATAATCTCAAACTCTTCATCTAAGAATTTTGGACTCACAACCCGAAGAGCTTTTAGATACATTGAAGAAAAAATAGATTTTTTCAAATAGTATCTATGCCCTGAGAAATAATGAACATAAGATAAATTATTCGAGATTTTCTGTAGACACTAAACTTTAGTGAAAAATCTTCCCTATGAATAAGTACATCTAGGAATGGCAAACATTTATCAATTTCAGTCTCCATAGTAAATTTTATAGAGGTGACTTGGTCATTAAGTTCGGCTACAAATTCGTCTGTGTTTACATCTGTAGGCCATATACACAAAACGACATCAACATATCTAAACCATGGAATGATTCCAAGGGTAATTTTTGAAACAAATTTCTTTTCGAAGAATTCCATGTACAAGTTTGAAAGCAATGGCGATAAAGGATTTTCCATTGCCATTCCAAAAGTCTGTAATAATAAATATATATATATATATATATATATATATATATATATATATATATATATATGTATATATATATATATATATATATATATATATATATATATATATATATATATATATATATATATATATATATATATATATATGCCCTCATATCAGCTGGCAGGTGTACATGATCCCAATTTTACACGCTGTGCCACAGAGTGGGCCTCTCGTGCAGGCCAATCACCTCAACCACCATCCCCAAAATCCCACAAGCAATCCAGCTGGGATGGTCCCATTGTAGACCAAGTTGCTGCAGAGTGCCTGGGTGCTGCAACAACACAACACGACATTGCTCGCCTCACAGCAGTAGCAGCACCACATGCAGGGGATTTCCTGTTAGCAACCCCAATGTCGGCAACTGGCACGCGTCTCACACCACACGCCCTCCGAATTGCTGTGGCCCTCCGCCTTGCTGCCCCAATCCACACCAGATATAGGTGTATTTGCGGCGAGGTGGTGGCTGACAGGTACGGTCACCATGGCCTACTCTGCCAAAGCACAGGGGGATGGCACTCGAGGTAACGACATCATCAAGAGGAGCCTCACCACAGCTGGATGCCCAGCTGAAAGAGAGCCCCGTTACCTAACGCCCCGTAACTCTGATGTTCTTATTGGTCGCCCGGATGGTATCACAGTGAACCCCTGGAAGAATGGCAAGCAGTTGGTATGGGACTACACGTGCGTATCAACCCTGGCTAACACCTACATTAACCTCAGTGTTGCACAACCAGGTGGCGCTGCCACCCACAGGGAAGCAGCCAAATCCCGTAAGTATAGAGAACTGGATCACCACTACAATTTTGTCCCCATTGCTTCTGAGACGCTCGGCGCCTGGGGTAAAAGTGCTACCAGTTTTTTGAAGGAACTGGGTTCTAGGCTCATTGAAACAACAAGGGACCCGAGAGCTGCAAGCTTTCTTTTCCAGCGCCTCAGTGTGGCGATACAGAGGGGAAATGCGCACTGCATCCAGGGTTCCTGCCCGCCATCTGAGGAGCTGGAGGAACTCGACAACCTATGACAACCATCTTTGTAACCCATATGTAACTCCTTTTTTGTAACAAAGTTCAAATAAAGTAAATATATATGTGTACATACAAAAGAATGGGGGTGGTAGGAGAAGATAATATTAGTGTTCAGTGAGAAACCACAAGGTCTCCTCTGAATACTTTTTATTTTCTTCTCCGAGGCTATGGGTCCCCACATTGGCACCAGAGGTGGTACCCTCACAAACTTAAAAAAAAAAAAAAATTAAAAAAAAAAAAAAAAAAAATATATATATATATATATATATATATATATATATATATATACATATATATATATATATATATATATATATATATATATATAAATATATATATATATATAAATATATATATATATATATATATATATATATATATATATATATATATATATATATATATATATATATATATATATATATATATATGTGTGTGTGTGTGAGTGTGTGTGAGTGTGTGTGTGTGTGTGTGTGTGTGTGTACCCACCTAGTTGTACTCACCTAGTTGTGCTTGCGGGGGTTGAGCTCTGGCTCTTTGGTCCCGCCTCTCAACCGTCAATCAACAGGTGCACAGGTTCCTGAGCCTGTTGGGCTCTATCATATCTACACTTGAAACTGTGTTTGGAGTCAGCCTCCACCACATCACTTCCTAATGCATTCCATTTGTCAACCACTCTGACACTAAAAAAGTTCTTTCTAATATCTCTGTGGCTCATTTGGGCACTCAGTTTCCACCTGTGTCCCCTTGTGCGTGTGCCCCTTGTGTTAAACAGCCTGTCTTTATCAACCCTGTCAATTCCCTTGAGGATCTTGAATGTGGTGATCATGTCCCCCCTAACTCTTCTGTCTTCCAACGAAGTGAGGTTTAATTCCCGTAGTCTCTCCTCGTAGCTCATACCTCTCAGCTCGGGTACTAGTCTGGTGGCAAACCTTTGAACCTTTTCCATTTTAATCTTATGCTTGACTAGATATGGACTCCATGCTGGTGCCGCATACTCCAGGATTGGTCTGACATATGTGGTATATAATGTTCTGAAAGATTCCTTACACAAGTTTCTAAAGGCCGTTCTTATGTTAGCCAACCTGGCATATGCTGCTGCTGTTATCCTCTTGATATGAGCATCAGGGGACAGGTCTGGCGTGATATCAACCCCCAGGTCTTTCTCTCTCTCGGACTCTTGAAGTATTTCATCTCCTAAGTGATACCTTGTATCTGGTCTCCTGCTTCCTACCCCTATCTTCATTACATTACATTTGCTTGGATTAAACTCTAACAGCCATTTGTTCGACCATTCCTGCAGCTTGTCCAGGTCTTCTTGAAGCCTCAAGCTGTCCTCCTCTGTCTTAATCCTTCTCATAATTTTGGCGTCGTCAGCAAACATTGAGAGGAATGAATCTATACCCTCTGGGAGATCATTTACGTATATCAGAAACAGGATAGGTCCAAGTACAGAGCCCTGTGGGACTCCACTGGTGACTTCACGCCAGTCTGAGGTCTCACCCCTCACTGTAACTCTCTGCTTCCTATTGTTTAGGTACTCCCTTATCCACTGGAGCGCCCTACCAGTTACTCCTGCCTGTTTCTCTAGCTTATGCATCAACCTTTTATGGGGTACTGTGTCAAAGGCTTTCCGACAGTCCAAAAAAATGCAGTCTGCCCACCCTTCTCTTTCTTGTTTAATCTTTGTCACCTGATCGTAGAATTCTATCAATCCTGTAAGGCAAGATTTACCCTCCATGAACCCATGTTGATGGGTTGTCACGAAGTCTCTTCTCTCCAGATGTGTGTGTGTGTGTGTGTGTGTGTGTGTGTGTGTGTGTGTGTGTGTGTGTGTGTGTGTGTGTGTGTGTGTGTGTGTGTGTGTGTGTGTGTGTGTGTGTGTGTGTGTGTGTGTGTGTGTGTGTGTGTGTGTGTGTGTGTGTGTGTGTGTGTGTGTGTGTGTGTGTGCATATCACGAAAATAAACACGTGATTAAAAATGTGACAGTGTCAGACCACGGAGGAAAATTGAAACAGGAATTTCCTTAAGTACTTTCGTATATTAATACATCTTCAGAAGGAATCTGAAGATTCTCTGAAGATTAATACTCCTTCTGAAGATGTATTAATATACGAAAGTACTTAAGGAAATTCCTGTTTCAATTTTCCTCCGTGGTCTGACACTGTCATATATATATATATATATATATATATATATATATATATATATATATATATATATATATATATATATATATATATATATATATATATATATATATATATATATATATATATATATATATATATATATATATATATATATATATATATATATATATATATATATATATATATATATATATATATATATATATATATATATATATATATATATATATATATATATATATATATATATATATATATATATATATATATATATATATATATATATATATATGCATATCTATATATATATGTGTGTGTGTGTGTGTGTGTGTGTGTGTTAAACCTCTCCCTGCAAGATGACCAGTGGGACCAAGCAACGCTCCCAGTTAGACTCGGGGGGGATAGGTATTCGCAAGGCGACACAGTTAGCATTGACGGCATTCTTATCCTCGACCAGTGCAACTGGTGAATTAGTTAAGGAAATACTACCGGAATACCTATGAGACTCCATTGGGATTCATGATCCCAAATTCGTGGAAGGAGCCGGTCAGTGGGACACTCTTGTCAACTCTCATCCTCGACCGACTTTTCCAAATGACTGCAAACAGTCCAAATGGGATAGCCCCATAGTGGAGAACATCGCCACATCATTGCTGGAGGCAGCTTCCAGGAAGGACAAAGCGCGTCTTCTAGCTGTGCAAGCGCCCCATGCCGGGGACTTCCTGTTGGCAGTCCCTAATTCCGCCTTGGGCACCCGCCTGCACCATCGGACCCTAAGTATTGGTGTTGCTCTGCGCCTTGCCGCCCCTATCTCCACCGAGCACCGGTGTATTTGCGGCCATGCACGGGCAGACCAATACGGCAGCCATGGTCTCCTCTGTCGTAAGACACAGGGAAAAATTACCAGCCATGAAGCAGGCAATGTCATCATCAAGAGAAGTTTAGCTTCAGCTGGGTGTCCAGCACAAAGGGAACCTCAGTTGTGCAGACCTGACAACAGCCAAAAACGCCCAGATGGAGTCACCCTGCAGCCGTGGAGGGAAGGTAAACAGGTCGTGTGGGACTACACGTGTGCATCCACATTGGCTGATAGCTATCTACCTTACAGCGCAGCTGAGGGAGGCGGGGCGGCCACCTTCAGGGAGACCCAGAAAACTAACAAGTACAGGGACCTAGAACGTTGTTACAGGTTCGTGCCAATTGGCTCTGAGACTCTGGGTGCCTGGGGGGTAAATGTGCACTTAAGTTCCTGAAGGAGCTGGGCGAGGAACTCATTGGGAAGACTAGAGACCCAAGAGCGGCCAGTTCCATGTTCCAGCGCCTCAGTGTCGCTGTTCAGAGGGGAAATGCGTGCTGTATATATATATATATATATATATATATATATATATATATATATATATATATATATATATATATATATATATATATATATATATATATATATATAAATATATAATTCAAACAAGTGATCATCTTTAAACATATCCCACATAAGAAACTTCTCACAACTGCACTCATGAAATAAAGAGCGCACAGCACTGAGGACCATGAGCAGTGAGTGTAAGAGGCAAAGCTCACATTCCCGGAGGACTTCCAACTCGACTCCCACAACAGATCAGGATAATTAAAGTTGGAGAAACCGGCTCGCTCTGGCACATTGACAAAGGAGATCGCTTCATGGCTTTGTCAGCAGCTTCGAGCTCCTGTGTGTTGATTTCTCAGTGATGGAGCTCGGACTTGTTTCTTGCAAAAATACAGTTTGGTCAACAAACAGCATTGTTTAAAATAGAAGACATGGGTTGACATTTTGGAGGTGAGGTAGGTTACATTGAGTTAATTAGGTAGTGCTTAGTTTTTATCTTAAATTGGTTGGGAGAGGTACAGTCTTTAACATAATTGGGAAGGTCATTCCACATTCTGGGTCTCTTGATTTGTAAAGCATTTCTAGTTTGATTAAGTCGTGCTCTTGGAATATGAAATAGGTATTTGTTTCTGGTGTGGTGCTCATGGGATCTATTACAACCTTCTAGGAAGCTTTTTAGGTAAAGATTGACATTACAGTTCAGCGTTTTATATATATAAAATTCACATGAGAGGATGTGCAGTGACTTAAAATCTAACATATTCAGAGATTTGAGTAAGGGTACCGAGTGATGTCTAGGGACAGAGTTAGATATTGTCCTAATAGCAGCTATGTGTTGAGTAATTAGAGGACGTAAATGATTTTGGGTAGTAGAACCCCAAGCACAAATACCATAGTTGAGATAAGGATAGATGAGAGAGTAATAGAGTGTCACCAAGGCAGTGCGAGATACATAATATCTGATCTTAGGAAGAATGACAACAGTTTCTGAAACTTTTTTTATATATTTACAATGTGTCCCTGGAAATTCAGCTTGAGGTCAATGAGAACGCCAAGGACTTTACCATCTACTTTATTACAAATTTGGGTATTGTTTATCCTGAGATGGTTTGTTAATATTGGTTAGGAGAAATGTGGGGTAATGGTCTGTAGTGCTATCAATGATTATCCCTGAAGTAAGCGGAGGTGGTTATTTTGGTCTAGATGTGATCAAGAGCCGTGGCAGTACTATCAGTGATTCTAGTAGTTCTAGTGATTAAGTGTATGAGGAAGCAGGAATTCATACAATTGAGGAAACTAGCAGCAGAAGGGTTATCAGGCTTGCAGAGGTCAACGTTAAAATCCCCAGATATAATTAAGTGGTTTTTGTTCAGTCTGTTCTCTAGTATTAGATTTCTAAGGTTAGAGTTAAATTCAGTCACATCAGTGTTAGGAATCCTGTAGACTGCTCCTACAGCCTGCTCCAGGCCTATCTCAAGTTGGTAAACACCCACGGTCAATCCCCATCGGTCAACCCCCAATGGTCAACACCCCACCTTGTAAGACCTTGTTAGACCACCAACACTGAACAGAAGTGTTCAACAAAAATGTATTTGATAAAAACGTGCATAGAATGCAACATGAAGGTAGATTACCAACAGAGCTTTCAATGCCAACTCTGTTCAGCAGCCATACACAAAAAATGTGCCAACATGACTAATAATTCAAGGAGAAATGGTCCCAGTGACCACTCTGTGTACTGGCTCTGCAAAAAGGATGATGTAACTTTTTTGAAGATGATGGAAATCCTGGATAAAACTCCCGACGAAAACATAGAATCACTAATAAATGCCTGCATAGCAATTTCTAATGTCTTCAAACAAACTGTACATGACACCAAGGTACAAACAGATGCGGCACAGAGCTCGGTGGCAGCGGCGCCTGAGCAGAGCGGGGAGTCGGGGATGCCTGAGCAGAGCGGGGAGTCGGGGACGCCTGAGCAGAGCGGGGAGTCGGGGACGCCTGAGCAGAGCGGGGAGTCGGGGACGCCTGAGCAGAGCAGGGAGTCGGGGACGCCTGAGCAGAGCGGGGAGTCGGGGACGCCTGAGCAGAGCGGGGAGTCGTGGACGCCTGAGCAGAGCAGGGAGTCGGGGACGCCTGATCAGAGCGAGGAGTTGGGGATGCCTGAGCAGAGCGTGGTATCGATGGCACCGGAGCAGAGCGCGGTGTCGTAGGTCCCAGAGCAGAACAGTGTCGGGGAAGCCGCAGCAGAGTGCGGTCCCTGGCAAAGGGACACAGACAAAACAAGGCCCCAAAATCTGTTGGTATTACAAATGGGCTACCTGTAAACATGGGATATCGGGAAGAACAAATGGAACATGTAAGTACGATCACCCTAGAACGTGCAGAAACCTCCTCAATACAGGTAAATGTACCAAACACTGTGAATTCTTTCACCTAGAAATTTGCAAGAACTCTCTGGACAGGAAAGAGTGCTTCAATGCTGAATGTCCAGCTTTTCATATAAGAGGTACCAGGCGAATAAAACCGACAGACCGCCACTATGAAAACAGCCACTACTCCATCAGCAGGGATAATTTTTTAGCAAGAGGAGGAGGAGAAGAATGGCTAAAAATGACCAGACTCTACCACCAACTCGGTCAAATGCTAGAGAGTACGCAAACACAGTGGCCTCCTTACCAGAGCCTCAGATATTAACACCAAATAAGGCATCCAGCACTTCCACTAACACGATAACATCATTTATATTTGCCAACATCCAGGGTATAAAAACACGCAAATCCAACAAAGTTCACATTATAGATGGTCTCCTTCATGAGGCAAATGCAATGTTTGCAGCCCTAACAGAAACTCGCACAAAGGACTACCATGATGGTGAAATATGGATCTCAGAGTACAATCTTTTCAGATGTGATAGGAAACACCGGCTTCAGGGTGGGGTCAGCCTCTACATCAAAGACACACTCATCTGTACTGAGCTGCTAAACACTTCAAATGATATGGTGGAAGTGCTGATAATCAAAATAGAGATCCTAAATGCAGTTAGTGTCCTTGTATATAAGTCACCAGAGGCAAACCCTCAGCAGTTTAAAGACCAACTAATGAAAATAGAACACTGCTTGGAAAACCTCACAAATCCAGCTCCAAACATCATCCTGCTTGGGGACTTCAACCTACGGCACCTGAAATGGAAGCACCTGGCTAATACAGTAATATCAGACAGAATACCAGGAAGTAGCCTAAATGAACAGGCACATGCAAATGACCTGCTACGGATGTGCGACAGGTTTGCCTTAAACCAGCAAATAGTAGAACCAACTAGGAAGGAGAACACGCTGGACCTCATTTTCACTAATAATGACGAACTGATCAGGAACATAATGATTACAAATACCTGTTACTCAGATCACAACTTAATTGAAGTTATGACAACCATAGGGAATAACCAGTCCAGATTCCCGGTGGAGGAGATTTCAGCAAATTCAACTTCAATAATAAACAGATAAACTGGGAGCAAATAAACCAGGACTTCACAGAAATAAACTGGGAAGAACAGCTAGAAAATGCAAACCTGAACCAGTGCCTGGAAAAAATAAGCTCAGTAGCACTAGAAATATGTTCAAACCGCATACCCCTAAGAAAAAAGAGGAAGAGATGCAGATTGGAACGGGAACGTCGTTCCCTATATAGGCGAAGAAAACGAATCGCGGAACAACTTGAGAGTCGCACCCTATCTCAAGAACGGCGAAGAAGGTTAGGTAGAGAAATAGAAACAATTGAACTCAAGCTACAAGAATCATACAAAACCCAGGAGAGGCAAAGAGAGCAAAAGGCCATCAGTGAAATAGAGAGAAATTCGATTTTTTTTTCTCCTATGCAAAATTTAGATAAAAAAACACATCTAGTATCGGGCCCCTACGAAAGGGAGATGGAACTTTCACCGATGACAACAAAGAAATTAGCGAGCTACTGAGGAAGCATTACGACTCTGTTTTCAGCGAGCCATTATACGCACTAAAGATTGATAACCCAAATGAATTTTTCATGGATATGATACCAACATCAAATCATATATCAGACGTCACCCTATCTCCACTGGATTTTGAAGAAGCCATAAACAGTATACCTATGCACTCTGCACCAGGCCCGGATTCTTGGAACTCCATATTCATCAAGAACTGTAAAAAACCACTATCGCAGGGCCTTCACATTCTTTGGAGACAAAGCCTAGATGCTGGCGTTATCCCTGATATACTAAAAACAGCAGAGATAGCACCACTTCATAAAGGAGGAAATAAGGCAGAGGCAAAACATTACAGACCGATAGCACTAACGTCGCACATCATAAAAATTTTTGAGAGAGTGCTAAGAAGTAAGATCACAAAATACATGGAATCACAGCATCTCCATAACCCCGGACAACATGGTTTCAGAACAGGGCGCTCTTGCCTGTCGCAGTTGCTGGACCACTATGATATGGCATTAGATGCTATGGAAGACAAACAAAACGCTGATGTAATTTACACAGAATTCGCAAAAACTTTTGATAAATGTGACCATGGTGTTATTGCACATGAAATGCGTTCAAAAGGAATTACCGGAAAAATAGGCAGATGGATCTACAATTTCCTGACTAACAGAACCCAATGTGTAATAGTCGACAAAATAAAATCCAGCCCATCAACCGTGAAGAGCTCAGTCCCCCAGGGTACTGTGCTTGCTCCAGTACTTTTTCTCATCCTCGTATCGGACATAGACAAGAACACAACCTATAGCACTGTATCATCCTGCAGATGACGCTAGTATCTTCATGAGAGTAGGCAACATAGAGGACACGGCAAACCTCCAATCAGACGTAGATCAGGTCTTTCTATGGGCTACGGAAAATAATATGGTGTTTAACGAAGATAAGTTCCAGCTCATGCGCTATGGCAAAAATTAAAATATAAAAATGGAAATCACGTACAAAACTCAGGCATATCATAACGTAGAACGAAAAGGGAATGTAAAGGATCTGGGTGTACTCATGTCGGAAGACCTTACCTTTAAATAACACAGTAAAGTAGCCGTCACAACTGCAAGAAAAATGACAGGTTGGATAACAAGAACTTTTCACACTAGAGATGCTATACCGATGATGATACTTTTCAAAACGCTTGTGCTCTCTGGAGTGGAGTACTGCTGCACAATGACAGCCCCTTTCAAAGCTGGAGAAATTGCTGACCTGGAGAGCGTGCAGAGATCCTTTACTGCTAGAATCCACTCAGTAAAACATCTAAACTATTGGGACCGACTAAAGAGCCTAAATCTGTACTCCCTTGAGCGCAGGCGGGAGAAATACATAATAATTTACACGTGGAAAATATTATAGGGGCTCGTCCCAAACCTGCACACAGAAATAACATCACATGAGACCAGAAGACATGGCAAGATGTGCAGAATACCTCCATTGAAAAGCAGAGGTGCAACAGGTACTCTGAGAGAGAACTCTATCAACATCAGAGGCCCGAGACTGTTCAACACGCTTCCGCTACACATAAGGGGCATAACTGGCAAACCCCTGACAGTGTTCAAGAGAGAACTGGATAAGCACCTCCAAAGGATACCTGATCAACCAGGCTGTGACTCATACGTCAGGCTGCGAGCAGCCACGTCCAACGGCCTGGTTGATCAGTCCAGCAACCAGGAGGCCTGGTCGACGACCGGGCCGCGGTGACGCTAAGCCCCGGAAGCACCTCAAGGTAACCTCAAGGTAAGGTACAGTCAGGACAGCTACCCTTGACTCTGAAACAGGCAAATATATACTCTCAATAAGGGTCTCTAGATTTAATTACTTTTAAGCACGTCAGTTCGTGGTGGTAGTAAAGAGAAGTACCTCCACCTCTTTGTATAGGACGACAGTTGTTAATAGTTTAGTAGTTAGGTATGTTGTAGAGTTGAGTAGTGTCCTCTCTTAACCACATTTCAGTGAACACAATAAAAGAGAATTTATTGTCAACTGTTTGAATCAGGGCATTAACATCATCAAAGTGTTTGCTTAGAGATCTTACATTCAAGTTTATTTGAGAAACATTGTGATTACACACTAAAACATTGTTTACATCATGTGCTGTATAATACCTGCAATTTTGATCATTAAAATGATGATTGTCATAGATACTAGATAAGAGGTAAAGGTCTGGGTCTATAATAGTTTGCATAAGAGAGCTGTTTTACAGAAAAGCTAAAAAAGACAATGATAAAAGAACTAGCTTTGAAAAAATAAGAATATATAAAACTATATACACAATAGAGGTTGGTTGCTTATAGGTACTTTCAGGTACACTGAAAGTAATAATTTGCACTAATGATCAAAATTGCACAGGTAAAGCCAAGAGCACAATGGAGCAATGGTGGTGAGGCTAGGCCACCTGGGTTACAAGGGTGGTGAGGCTAGGCCACCTGGGTTACAATGGTGGTGAGGCTAGGCCACCTGGGTTACAATGGTGGTGAGGCTAGGCCACCTGGGTTACAATGGTGGTGAGGCTAGGCCACCTGGGTTACAATGGTGGTGAGGCTAGGCCACCTGGGTTACAAGGGTGGTGAGGCTAGGCCACCTGGGTTACAAGGGTGGTGAGGCTAGGCCACCTGGGTTACAAGGGTGGTGAGGCTAGGCCACCTGGGTTACAATGGTGGTGAGGCTAGGCCACCTGGGTTACAATGGTGGTGAGGCTAGGCCACCTGGGTTACAATGGTGGTGAGGCTAGGCAACCTGGGTTACAATGGTGGTGAGGCTAGGCCACCTGGGTTACAATGGTGGTGAGGCTAGGCCACCTGGGTTACAATGGTGGTGAGGCTAGGCCACCTGGGTTACAAAGAAAAAGTGGAAAAACATCTAAAGTAATATAAACTTAATGGTAATTTAAGTAATAAAAACTTAATGGGAACTTAGGAAAGTAAAAATGAACTATAATAATTAATAACAATAGATGACCAATAAAAGTCAAAAAGCAATTATGAAATCTATAAAATGAATAGCTTACTTACTATAATATTATAAGTACACCATAGTTGAATACTAAAGTTCCACTAAAACAGAATGAGGTAGTTTAAATAGATATACACTCAGGTACACTGGATGATAAAGTTTATACTAGAGGACACAGGCAAAGCCAGTGTACAATACAATAATAAAGATGACAATTAAAAAAAAAAGAGGAAAAAAGTTAAAACCTTTTGAAAGGAAAGGCAGAGCTAAAGTACACATTGGTAGTTAAATGAGATTATAGTTTTAATTCTGGTTATTCAGCAGCTATTCCACAGTCATTCAGGAAAGAATTGAGGTGAGCTTCAGTGGTTATTAAATAGTTTTTCCAGTGTCAGTCCTCCTAGCTATAATTGTACCATCTCGCACAAAACAATGTTTAATTACAGGGGAATTTTTGCAGAAACCACGCAGTTTAAATAAGAGATTTTGTCTGAACCTGGTCAGACATTCATTCACATAAACAGTGGATTTACTAGCAACTGCAGATTTGATAAGGTCTGACTTGCAGGAGCAGCTATCTAGTTTAACTCAAATTCTCCTGTTATTTATACCAGGTGATTTGTTACCCACTCTATAAGATGATTTGATGTCACTAGTTTTGATTGAATATCTAATCTTACTCTGCAATTCCTGGATCACGATGGCAGCACAGTCTTCTCCTTCAGATTCTTGGAGAAAATCACGTAAAGAGATAACGACAGAATCAAGGAGTTTATGTTGGTCCGATTCATCTTGGGTTATAGTGTGTTGCTGTGGATGGGTGTTAAGATGGTTTTCAAACTGTTGTAGCATGGCTTCCTGTTTTCTAGTGGTTTCTGCTGGTTTTAAGTCGGTAACTGTGGTCTTGAGAGAGTTTAATTCTTGTTGGAGGAGGTCGACTCTGGCAGACAGATCTTGATTGTTCTTGAGCATTGCTGAAGCTTCACTTCGCACGGTAATTATTAAGTCCGATTGCTCGTGGATTACTGACAGTTGGTCTTCTTGTATTTGGGTTAATAACTTGAGCCATGGGTTATCAGCAAAGCGCTTGAAATAGAAATAAGAGGCAGCAGCTCGTTTAAGTTGATCAATACGGCTGCATAATTGCTGTATGATCCGTGACGATCTCGACGCACCACCCAGCTGAGATGGTTTGTTATTGTTGACAAGGGGGAGAGTCGGTAACCCCCCCCCCCCCCCCGGCGGCCCCCGAGGGAGGGACAGCTGGACTAACCTTGTTGCTAGATTTATTATTGATCGGACTTGCATCTGTTATTCATGGTAGCAGGACAAATGTAGGCAAGCACAATAGTGAAGACTCGTTGATGTGGCAGTAGAGAACATTGGGTGCAGCTTCCTCCAGGGAACAACACTAGTGAGGTCGAAATGAGGTTTTTGAGGATTGGTATTGAAGATTGTTTCAATCACATTTGGGTCACTGAGTACTTAGCTGCCTTCTGGGAAAGCTACATCATTTGAGGGTTGCAGAGAGCTCATGGACAGCAGATAAAAGTGGAGGGACGGCGGAGCCGACAGGTGCAGTCGAGCGTTCGAGTCAAGGTGAAATATGTGAAGAAACCAAGAGGCTTTGTGAACTAAGATACGTGCAGCTAATTGAAAATAATGTGCACAATTTCCATGACAAAAAATAGTGATGAGGTGGTTCTTAACACCCATTTCTTTAATTATAAGAGGTTTGTGTAGCTCAGCATCAGATATGGTAGTTAGTAGGAGTTATCTGTTGTAGTTTAGCAAGGCTCGTGTATTATTTAGCAATGGATTATATCTAGGGTAAGGCCACTGCATGTGTGGTTAATATACTAAGATGCCCCTAGCAGATACAACTTGATTTAAATAAAAAGAAAAGGACAAGTAAAAATACATGTATATCTATACAAGAATATATATATATATATATATATATATATATATATATATATATATATATATATATATATATATATATATATATATATGTCGTACCTAGTAGCCAGAACGCACTTCTCAGCCTACTATGCAAGGCCCGATTTGCCTAATAAGCCAAGTTTTCCTAAATTAATATATTTTCTATAATTTTTTTCTTATGAAATGATAAAGCTACCCATTTCATTATGTATGAGGTTAATTTTATTTTATTGGAGTTAAAATTAACATAGATATATGACCGAACCTAACCAACCCTACCTAACCTAACCTAACCTATCTTTATAGGTTAGGTTAGGTTAGGTAGCAGAAAAAGTTAGGTTAGGTTAGGTTAGGTAGGTTAGGTAGTCGTAAAAACATTAATTCATGAAAACTTGGCTTATTAGGCAAATCGGGCCTTGCATAGTAGGCTGAGAAGTGAGTTCTGGCTACTAGGTACGACATATATATATATATATATATATATATATATATATATATATATATATATATATATATATATATATATATATATATATATATATATATATATATATATATATATATGTCGTACCTAGTAGCCAGAACGCACTTCTCAGCCTACTATGCAAGGCCCGATTTGCCTAATAAGCTAATATATATATATATATATATATATATATACATATATATATATATATATATATATATATATATGTCGTACCTAGTAGCCAGAACGCACTTCTCAGCCTACTATGCAAGGCCCGATTTGCCTAATAAGCCAAGTTTTCCTGAATTAATATATTTTCTCTAATTTTTTTCTTATGAAATAATAAAGCTACCCATTTCAGTATGTATGAGGTCAATTTTTTTTTATTGGAGTTAAAATTAACGTAGATATATGACCGAACCTAACCTAACCTAACCTATCTTTCTAGGTTAGGTTAGGTTAGGTAGCCGAAAACGTTAGGTTAGGTAGGTTAGGTAGTCGAAAAACAATTCATGAAAACTTGGCTTATTAGGCAAATTGGGCCTTGCATAGTAGGCTGAGAAGTGCATTCTGGCTACTAGGTACGACATATATATATATATATATATATATATATATATATATATATATATATATATATATATATATATATATATATATATATATATATATATATATATATATGACCGAAAAAGTAAGATTAATAATTCTAACACGAATTTTCTCAATCTTTCGTACATTTCTTTTCACTGTTGGAGGTAAATCAAAAATCAATTCTCCAAAATTCATTTTTATTTCTAGTCTGACGCGACACGAGCGCGTTTCGTAAAACTTATTACATTTTCAAAGACTTTAGTTCACAAATACACAACTGAATAGAACTTACGCATCTCCAATTTTATATCTACATTTGAGTGAGGTGGAAGGGGTGATGTGGCATTAACACAAGACAGAACAAGAGGTGGCATTAATAGGGTATTAATTTCATCAACACAAGACAGAACAAGAGGTGGTATTAATAGGGTATTAATTTCATCAACACAAGACAGAACACGAAACAATGGGTATTGAATAGAAGTGTGAGAAACTCTCCAGACACAAAACAGAACGCTTTAAAAGAGACTAACGTCGTCTATGCCTTTAAATGCCCTCTTGGGGACTGTAAGCTCCAAAAAACCCAGTATATAGGCAAGACAACAACATCTCTTTCTAGGCGTTTAACGATGCATAAGCAACAGGGCTCCATTAAGGAACATATAATCTCTTCCCACAACCAAACCATAGCCAGAGAAATCCTAGTAAACAACACAGAAATCATCGATAGATACAGCGATAGCAGGCGGCTTGACGTTTGCGAGGCACTACACATCAAGAAGTCAACACCAGCAATCAACAGCCAATTATTGCACAACTATATTCTACCCACCTCTAGACTCCGCTCCAATATAGAAGCATCAAGAAATATGGACCAATAGGCTTTCTACAAACACTTCTATTCAATACCCATTGTTTCGTGTTCTGTCTTGTGTTGATGAAATTAATACCCTATTAATACCACCTCTTGTTCTGTCTTGTGTTGATGAAATTAATACCCTATTAATACCACCTCTTGTTCTGTCTTGTGTTGATGAAATTAATACCCTATTAATGCCACCTCTTGTTCTGTCTTGTGTTAATGCCACATCACCCCTTCCACCTCACTGAAATGTAGATATAAAATCGGAGATGCGTAAGTTCTATTCAGTTGTGTATTTGTGAACTAAAGTCTTTGAAAATGTAATAAGTTTTACGAAACGCGCTCGTGTCGCGTCAGACTAGAAATAAAAATGAATTTTGGAGAATTGATTTTTGATTTACCTCCAACAGTGAAAAGAAATGTACGAAAGATTGAGAAAATTCGTGTTAGAATTATTAATCTTACTTTTTCGGTCATATTTAATAATATATGTCTACAGGAAAGACTGCTACCAAAATATACTAATATGTATATATATATATATATATATATATATATATATATATATATATATATATATATATATATATATATATATATATATATATATAAATAACCTATTTGAAAACACTTATGATCACAACATATTAATATTGGGTAAGATATGGCTTTAAGAATGTCTCCACAAATACAATTATCACTTACTACTGAAACCAAAGAACAATTACAAGACTTAACTGTAAATGTTATCCCTTCACTCTGAACTGTCCTGGCGGACAACCCCCTCCCATGCCTCTACAAGGGGATGACGAACGATAATTTATTCAAAATTTATTAATTAATTACAAAAGTAATCATTCTCAAACAGACACCATCATACTAATATAATGTTTCATTCATTCTAACAAAATATAATTAGAGTATAAACATTCTTAATTGGTTTTAAATAAACATTTACTTTTAAAAGGAGGTGACATCTGGCAACCCAACACCCGATCAATAATATTCCCGTCTCTCTCCGTCTCACAGGTCATGGACAGGTACAATGTGTCCGCCCAACAAGCCAGCCACGTCCCCAATTATGTTGCCACGTCCTACTTGATATAATACAATAGCCAACACTCACAAACATTCATACAATTTTATTAAATTCACATTTTATGACATTACTGTGAGAATCCATAACTGGCATGGATTCGAAACATACTCCCACCTCCAAGAGAAAAATGCAATAATTGATGATTAATGGCATTTTTAACTAGAGTAAGTACAATACCTAGTAGATGAATGGAAAAGTATGCATGTATAAAAGAATAAGACATATGATTATGTAAAGAAACCGTTTCACAGAACATCCTATGCCTGTATAATAAAGCATGGTATATGTCTAGGCAAAAATGAAAAAAAAAGTATATTTTATATCTTCCACAATCAAATTGTACCCCAGTAAGTCTCACATGAACATCAAAAAGTTCAGTCCTGTGTTCATGTCCTACATCACTGTCTGTATATATCAGGAAATTCACACTTGTTCCTCTGGAGTATGAAATTTATCTCTCCAGGACACTAACTCATTAGGTACACTTATATTATTGAGGTAATACTTCCCTCTCCTAGCAATAATTTTCTCTTCATGCACATGAGTAGCAATGTCAATTAATGTAAACACTCTAACAAGGTCTATGCCCCGAGTTATCTTTTCATCTGTTTCCACTGTCAAACTTAAATTAGTCCCATATTTCCCATAGTATCAATTTTCTACATGGTAATTTTTTCCAATACATGTTCCACTGGTCATTTCTCCTTGTTTCTGGAGTTGAACCACTTAGATGAAACGGACTGGATGCAAGGTGGTTTAGGGACTTCTCCTGGGTAATAAGGTTGTTCTGGGTATGCCTCGGCAAGGACATCTGTTTCCCATCACACTGGCTCTTCTGTGGAACATACAGCCTCGGCCAATTTGTACTCAAAGTAGAAGAAACAGGGTTAAACCACACAGCTACATCTGAAACCTCTTCACTCTTAGAACCATCAGAAACACCACACAACTTCTTAGAAGACCTTTGATATCCAACCCAACAGACACAATCCAAGAGGACCAGTGCAGGGATTATCTGATTGAACTGACTCAGATGACCATCAGTGAACACATAAATCAATTGTTTCATAACTCTGTCATAACGATCAGTGCAAGAAAACAGGATTATTCCTATGCACAGTATCCAAATCACCACTCCAAGAACAAGTTCACAGCCTCTAATGGTGAACTTTAATACAAATCACACCGTCATAACAATTCTGGTCTCCAACGAAAATTATCGAATCATGCTGAAACCTTGACAACCCTTACTATGGACTTCACTCAGTAAGTGACTTGCTTCTAATGATATCAAACAATCCAACAATAGTGTTAAGAGTCTCATCACCTTGAAGATGCACAGCAGATTACCTGGGAACCACCCAAGGACAACCTGTAGCCCTTCACACTCATCAAACCAAATAGGTGGAAAAACCTTGTCCCACTACAACTTGTACCACACACCCGTGACTTTGAACATCTGCTCCAAAGTCTGACGAAATCCTCCAATACCATTTTGACTCTGAAAGTCAGTACCACACTTGAGCGGAACATGCATTTTGTTCACTACTCTTGCAACAAAATAAACTAGATCTATAGGCAGAGACACTGCTCTAGAATTACACACAACTTTCTCAGAACAACTGGATGTACAACTTACTGGAGAAAACTCTCTCTCTCTCTGCTCAACAACAAGGCTGGACAAAGATGTCGCACAGTCCATTACTACAAGGGAGAATGGATCCCACAGAATAACAATAGCTTGCATGAGAGTTCTAATAACACTCTGACTGAATTTATTCAATGTTAAACATTACTCCCCATGGAATAAGAATAACAGGCCACAACTCTCTGCAACTTAGGCCTAGAAGAAATTATACCACTATTAATGGTCACACAAGGTTCACCAAATGTTCCTCCCATGACATAATCTGGAGATGCTTGGTCTGTTTACAATCAATATCTCTACCAAGCTGGGTCACATCCTCACAGGTACCTAAAGAAAGAGGCTCACTGGGTCTCCATCTACTCGTCAGAAGCTGATCCTCTGGCTGATCTCCCACACTCTCCAACAATGGATCTACAGTACAGGCTGTCTCCTTGCTGCTCTCGGAAATCTTGGGGTCAATTCTACTCAACTTACACAAATTAAAGGACTCGAAATCTGAAGCGAGCGGGCAAGTATCAGGTAATTTGACCTTCTCCCCTTCACCAACATCTAGTCTAGGGTGAGGCGGGGCCTCTACAACGGACTCACTCTCGTCAACTGATACTAACTTTGGAGTGAGCAGGAAACCACTGCCAATCCGACATCCTTTCCTAAACCATTCACTTGGTTAGAATAAAGCGGAGTCGTGGCAACAGCTGATTTTCTCTCAACTCCTGGCACAACGTTCGTAGTGAGTCGGCAAGACAATGGCACATGGACGTCCTACTCTAAACCATCCACTGGATTAGAATAAAGTGGGGACATAATACCAGACTCACTCTCAACAACAAGGTTGGCCTCACATGAATCCTGAAAATCCACATCCCACTTCTCCTCTGAAGGGGTACTGGTCTCTGGAACAATTACCTTAGTAGTGACAGAACTGACAACTGGAACAATAATAGTACTGGAATCAGCACAGGTAGAGGTGAATAACACCATCCTCTACAATAGACTGGTCATTCACAGAACTAGACTCAGCACAGGCAGGGTATACAATACTTTCCACTGCAACTGGCTGTTGATGCAACATAACTAATTCTGGTATCAAACTTGCATCAACCTTCCCTATAACATGATTTATAGCCACATCATTACCCAAAATAACATCCACACCTGGGATGGACAACTGTTTACTAACACCAACAGTGCACAAGCCTGGGGTAAGGCTGGAAACAAAGTAACATCTATCAGATGTACAGTCTGACATCCTGCAACACTCTGAAGAACTACAGACTCCCCAACATCTCTCTTTTCATTATTAGAGAGTATACAAGCTGAAATTAATGTTTGGGAAGCGCCAGTAACACGAAGAAGAACAACTGGCTTCCATTTCCCATTAGTAAACATAACTTCTCCAGAATGGATATATGGGTGATAACTTGACATTCATTTGGGATCTACAGTAACATGTTTTTTATTAACTCTTCTCTGCACGCCCCCTACAAAACATGAGACCTGTAGGTCTTAACTCTGGGTGTTTCTGAAAACCGAAAGTTATGACATGACCTCTTCTCATGCAATGACTACAAAATCTACTGTCAGTGGTTGACCCTGTCACACTCACTTAAGACTTATTAATTACATTACTGGGGTGTTGCATCCCCAACTGTGTATTCTCAATCTTAGGTTTAACAAGAGAAGAATTCATGTGAGTAGCAGGTGGATTATAATTGGGTTTGGTCTGGTGAACATTTTTATGAGCATTAGGATTTAATCTATTAAAATGATTGGACCTGGCTTTAAATTGTACCCTAGTAAGTAATTCATGCTCATCAGCGAGCTTAGAGAGCTCATATATATCCGAAATGGACTTCTGCTCCGCCATATAGGTTGATAATCTAACTCGGCGACAAGACAATACTTCTTCAGTAATTAGAAGGTTTTTAAGAGTCTCAAACTCTGTAATTGAAAGTGATTTAAGCCATCTCTCACAATAGTTTACTTTTAACCTATTAAAATCAGCAATAGTTTGATCAGGTGCCCTCTTTAAGTTACGGAATTTCTGTCTATGTACCTCTGGATTTAATTGATAAGCATTTAAGAGGCTCTACTTGACAAAAGCATAGTCAAAGCCATTAGCATCAGGAAGTGATGCGAATACTTCTTGTGATTTCCCCCTGAGCTGACTCTGCATGATTGCAACCCACTGAGCTACAGGCCAATTCATGCTGACTGCAATTTTAGAAAAATGAGAGAAGAAAACCTCAGGATCTTCCTCATTAAATTTTTGCAATTCGACATACATATTAATCCTAGACTGAGGGTTGGTACTGTTTGGAATATTACTAGTGTTGCCATGTCCAGCTGCAATTCTCTGTGCTTCAACTCTATTTCTATCTGCCTCCATTTGTTGTTGCACCTCTAATTGTTTCTGCTTAGCTTTCTCTAACTGCAACTGAGCCCCCATTCTAGCATTCTGTTCCTCAAACTCTATTTGTTGTTGTATTTGTTGAGGCTCAGTATCTCTCTGTTGAGTCTCAATATGTCTCTGTTGAGCCTCTAATTCTCTCTGTTGCTTTTGAACCTCTAGTCTAGCTAGTACAAGCTGAGATTCTAACTCAAGACGTTTTAATGCTAAATGATCACCTAACCCTTCAGCTAGTTCTTCTATGACGTCTTCCTCAAGTTGACCATCTTTCACTAAGTGGGTAACTACCACTTTCACTATCTGGACTTTAACCATTCTGTTATTAGCTGTTAATTCTAATTTACCTGCCATATAAATCAAAGCTGATTTTGTCAGGCTTTTAATTCCTTCAAAGTTTGGCTCTGACAGCAACAATTCCACTTGATTTTCCATGATTATTCACTTTCATTAACACTTCACTTAATAAAATGTAAAATTACAACAATGCTGAACACCTGCTTGGCCCTTAAGCTCAAGGTTGACACTAACCTCAAATCGTGAAGCGTGTTGGGGAACACAGGCAGAGTAGTAAAGCACAGAGCAGCACTGACAGGTATGGCAATTCCTTGTTCACACTTTACCTAGCATGGCATTTACAATTAATACAAGTTATAAGTTACAAGTACCACAATTAAATTAATAAAGTAATTATAATGTGGGACAACTCCCCGGACACAGGTCCCCATAATTTGTTATCTATCGTATTTCAGCAAGGCTCGTGTATTATTTAACAATGGATTATATCTAGGGTAAGGCCACTGCACATGTGGTTAATACACCAGGATGCCCCTAGCAGATACAACTTAATTTAAATAAAAAGAAAAAAACAAGTAAAAATACATGTATATCTATACAAGAACCCTCATCCTCGAAGAAGAAAACAAAGAGCTTTCAGAGAAGACCTTGTGGATTCTCACTGAACACTTAATCTTTTCTTCTCCTACCACCCCTATTATTTTTTTGTATGTTTTGTTTTTGTTTTATTTTATTGCAATGCTACAGTTTACAGAGAACACACACACACATACATATAACAATTTAGCAATCAGCGTTCGAAGACCTCGTCCAGCTCCTCGGAGGTTGGGTGCGTACCCAGGATACAGCATGCATTTCCTCTCTGAACTGCAACACAGAGGCGCTGGAACAGGAAACTGGCCGCTCGTGGGTCTCAAGTTTTCCCAATGAGTTCCTCCCCACTGTAACAAACTAGGTTTGTTGTACGAATTATTCAGAATGTTTATCTACACATGGGAGAATGGGAAGCTGGACCCACGCGGTGACCCGGGAGCATCCCTGGGGGGATTGACGGTGAAAATAACTGGCGCCTTTGTTCACAAGTTTCGTATAATGAATCATTCTATAGCATTCAGTAATTTAGAGAAATTAGCCTTCATTCATTTTGTATTAAAATTATATTGTATAATATTCATGGTTATAGTATCAAGAGTATTCTAATTATTAGAAGAATGAGTTAAGTCACCATCAGTGACGTCACGAGCCAGGACTAGGCTGTAGCGCGGAATGACCTCAGTGACCTGGCGGTCACAGGTCAGCAGAGTTTCCACATTCAGTAATTCTCAAAGGTCAAATAGCCATTTTGTGATCGGGAATAGCTCTTCCTTAAGATGCTTGTGTAATTTAACTTCAGTTAAAATAATTCAACCAGTCTGGATCATTCAGTGCAACAGAGGTTAATTGTTAAACTTAAGCCTTGCAAGTAACTTAGATACTAGGAGCAACAATAAACTGCTCTGGTCTGGGTAGGACTAGCCGAGCAGGAGACAGTGTGGTTTCCGGAGCAACACAGGGAAGGTGCCCACTGCACCTCTTCCCAAGACCTTAGCACGAACATCTAGCTGGTCGCCAAAAAAGTAGAGTTGCTTTACGAGTTGTTATAGGGAATAGGTCAACTCATTGCCAGGGAGTGTTAAGCTTAGGGAGTGCTCCTCTTTAGATTTTGTTTTAGTTTTTGAATAAATTAATTAGTTAGTAATTGGCATTTTTATTTCATTTTATGTTTTCCATTCTCATGTCCTTGTCACGTGGTCCCCACGAGGCCGAGTTTTCGTTGGGCCGCAAAGCCTAATACAAAGATTAAGAGATCGGTTATTCTCTTTGATTTTAATATCGCCAAAGCTCAACGTAAGATCCAAGTTATATGTTACTAGTGGGGATCAAGCCCTAAAGTTATTGATTAGCATGATCGATCCAGACCTCGATCATTACTCAGTGTTGCTGGTCTGGTGGTGGCAGCGGAAAGGCGACCCTAGGGTTTTGCTAGAAGCCTATGTCACATCATACGGGTTGTAGAATCTTAAGTCAGTCAATCGTCTTAAGAGCACGTGGCGTGGGGTCGGCTCAAGTGAAAGTTTTGGGGTCCCTTGGTAGAGAGAACAGAGTTAAAATACGGGCAGAGGAAGAAAGGGGGAGAAGAGAACACAAGAGACCCCCCCCCCCCGTGTTACAATGGTGCACAGCAGTGGTTTCAACAATTTTGTTTGAAATTGTAGAAAGGGTCACGCGTCTAGCCATTCGGAAACGTGCATAGATGCTAGAGAGGTCAGCCACAGGTCGCGGGCCAGGATTAGCAGTGCGCCTCACAACAGTGCAATTGAGTGGGGATTGGCGAATCTTGGGGTCGTTCGGGCTGATACGATTAAGGATTAGTCAGTAAGTTAGGCTGTTAAGATTTATTGGCTAAGGAGACCGCTCCAAGTTGATTGGACTGGGTACTTTACGTGACCCATTGCAATTGATTCAGAGGTGTTGGGAGCCACCATACTCTCAACAGCAGTTCCTTGTGGGCTGTCTGGGCGGATTTATCTGTGGGACGCCAGGAGATTTATCCGAGGGCGTTGTTAGACGACCCAAAATGCTAGGAAAAACGTAAATCCATGAAGGGCGTTACGGCCTCAGAGGGACGGACTAGTAAACTACCTAGCAGTGATTCAACGACTAAGTGATCGCACACTTAGTGGAAGTTGAGTCGTCTCTAGTCTTAATTGTTGCTGAAAGCTGCGTGTCGCTCTGTTAGAACCTAGATGGTCGAGACCCCTAGGCTAGGTGCGGTACGGCGAGCCGGTAGGAGCGATTATAGGATTAAATCGAGTGTATCGTCGATTTAAGTTTAGTTAAATTTATGTAAAGTAATTCCTTTTTATTTGCGTTGTTCTAGAGTTTAATTTTTTTTTCCCTTAAATTCGATCCCCGGTAAAAATTTTCCCAAGTGTTTAATGTTTTCTTGTACATTAGGCTAAGTCCATACATTATGTTTCGCTATTCCCTATTGTATTAGTCTAAGTCAGAGGTGTGGTTTTCTAGAGTGTAGTTAATCCTCTGGACTTAGGACTATATGTCGGTCACTATAGTTAGTGAAAGAGTTTGTTTTTTTGAGTTTTTTTTTTTTGTTTAGGAATAGTAATTTTCGTTGTAAATATTTGATAGAGCTCGTAGAAATATTTTTAAGTATTTTGGGATAAGTTTTTGGCTAAGTCAACGTCGGGAAGTCGTTAGCTATAATTAATTGGTATTCGCGAGTAATGTATATGATCTGGGTATCATTAGGATTCCCCAGTCGATGCGAGTGATATTATTCTAGTTTACCAGTAAGATGGTAGAATTGCGATTTTAGACATAGATTTTTTTTTTTGTGGAAACGTAGGTGGAAAATTTTCTAAGTCCAGCTTGGGCTGACTTTTTTACTTATTTTTGACTTATCTGACTTTTTGGCGAAAATTCGAATTTTCGTGTTTCATGTATATTCTAGGGTCAGTATTACCCTCTAGTGCTCGCAAGGGACGTAATTCTGTTCTTAGGCATTAAACAGTGATAATTACATTCTTGCCGAATTTAGTTAATTTTCGAGGAAATCGTGTTGTCATTTTTGTCAGAGTCCAAGTGAGGTGAAAACCTCGGATTTTGACGAAAAGTTGAATTCGTGAGTGTTGAAACCGCCCGAGATGTCAGTTTTGTTTTGTATACAGCGTTAGTACTAAATAACAGCGTATTTATATCTGGGAACGAGAAACCCACGTGTGCAAATTAAGGGAGTTTTGCGATATTTGGGGTGATAGATTTTTTTTCCGGGTGCAGAAAAATTGGCAGAATCCAACATTGAGTAAAAACGCAGTTTTGGGTGAAAATTCAAATTTTGGCAAGCAAAATATATGTCCTGGGTGTCTATATTAATCGCTAGAGCGGTTTATTAACGTAAAACTAGTTATTTTACTTCAGAATAAAAATTGTGATTTTTCAGCGTTTAAGCGAAAAAGCGCAGGACTTAGTTTTCTTTTTCAGCGCAGCTGGTCCCGCTCCATCAGTCATCAGTGGCCACGCTGCTTACGTCAAGTGCGTTTAGTGTTCAAGTACAGTAAATATTCTTTATTTAATCCATCACGAGTGCTGCACGTTAGTTACTGTTATCATTTTAATTGTTTTACATAAATTAGATTCTTTAACTTTTTTTAACGTAGAGGACTTTGCTTTCAGTAATAGGACTGCGGGTTATTTCACGGTCAGACACGAGTGTGGGGCAGACGCTCATTCATTGGATTCACATCAAGGATTCTCTCGATTAATCGTTATATTTCCTATTTTGGGAATTTCGTTGGTTTTCGCTTAGAAAGAGTTGTGATTTTTATTTATTTGTGTATAATCACGGTTGTAGTGAGTCCGGGTCGAGGGTGTATTAAAGGGTAGTTACAAGAGACATGGCACACCAGGAATCACAGGACATGTTTAACCCAGACAGTGACCAGTCAGTAGGGACCAGTGGGAGTGAAAGTGTAGAGGACAGCACCTCTTCCGACACCACTGGGGACCGCTCAGGTAGCTCAGCTGACGTCACAGGTGGGGTCAGTGGGACTGAGGCGACGGGGTCACGGGTTCTGCATGGGACTGGGCTGTCGAGGGTATCTTCCCATTCCAGTACAGATACGATTATTGACATAAGTTGGGAGTCTCGCTAGGATTCGTCCCAAGAGTGGGGGGAGTCGTCTTGGGTTCCCTCACAGACAACATCGACGCCATACCAACAGGGCATACAGAGAGCTGGACAGGGGGCATCAGTTAGTACGGTAGGACGTCCCACTTCGTTCAGTAGGGAACATGGCCAGCAACCTGTTCAACGTGAACATGAACAGCCACACCAACAGCAGGAACTACCCCACATAACACCAATACCACAACACCTAGGTACACCTCATCCGTCACTACAACAACCCTAACCCCACCTCCTATACCAACCCCATCCTCAATTCCCATACCAACCCCATCCTCATTTCCTATACCAACCCCAACCTCCATTCCTATACCAACCCTTCCCCCAACCCCAGGCCACTCCATATCCATTCCAACCCCAGGCCACCCCATATCCATTCCAACAGGCCACCCCATACCCATTCCAACCCCAGGCCACCCCATACCCATCCCAACCCCAGGCCACCCACACCATACCTCAACCCCAATCCACACCCCAACCCAAGGCCACCCAAGCCATACCCCCTACCTTCTTCCCAACCCCAGGCCACCCACACCTTGCCTGCGGCGATGCTCAGCTTAGATTGTTTGAAGGCGTTCGACTTTGTGTCGATAGGCTTTGTGTTGCGGGCTATGAAGAGGTTTGGGTTTCCTCCATTGTTTGTTTCTTGGGTGCGCATCTTGTATATCCTTTGTTGTAGTCGTGTGTGCATCAATGTTTCTTTAGTACCCCTTTTGCCATTCACCGGTCGGTGAGGCAGGGGTGTCCTTTATTTATGTCCCTTTATGTCATTTTTCAGGAGCCTTTTTTTTCGTTCAGTTAAGTCCTGTGCTTTGGTAGTTCCTCTGGGCTCTGTTGGTGTGGTTCCGGACCTTGATCAACGTTTTGTGCTGGCCACAGGGGCCCCCTCATTAATAGGGATAAGTGCAGTCTAATAAGGCTGGGGTGCTGGGCCTCCCGTTTGGAGTGGGCAGGGTTGTAGTTTCCGGTGGTCAGGTCGCTTCGGGTTCTCGGAACTACTTGGTTTAGCTCGTATAACCGATCTTTGGCGTGGAATTGGAACGATGTGTCTCGGTTGGTTGAGGTGGCAGTTGGTTTGTGGTCTTCGTGTCCCTTGATGGTTTATCAGCGGGCGATTGTAGTTACTAGTAAAGTTCTTTCGAGGGTATGGTTTTTGGCTTGGTGCTTCCCTTTGGATTTGCTCATGGTTTGGAGTGCAGGGTCTATCGGTATGCGTGGTGTGAGATGTATCATCCGGTTCGTCGCTCCTCCATGGTTTTGCTGGTGGAGGGGGGGGGTGTTGACATCCCTGATGTTTTACCAAGACGATGGCCTTGTTTTGGGTTTCATTGCGTCAATATTTGGGGGTGGGTGGGGGTCTCAATATGCTTGATGTTTACTTCTGTTCGGTTAGGTTTAGTTATATGCTGGAGTTGGAGGCTAGTTGTGAGGTCTCTTTCTGGACGCCTGCTGTGTATTTGTGGGTGGTTGGGATTCTGCAGGCGCTCTGTTGTGTCCTGGAGTTTTTGTCCCTGTCGTGTCGAGGGGTTTATGGGGCTCTTCTTCATCGTGTGAGCCATCGGATTGAGGGCTTGTCTCTGTGCTGGGATATGGAGGGATTTGGTCGGTCTTGGGGTGGGAGGCATTTGGCTCTGCAGCAGAGGGAGTTTGTCTTTCGTATGCTGCACGTGACATTGTCGTCGAATGATCGTTTGTGTATGCTTGGGTTGCATTCTTCCACTGCGTGTGTGCATTGTGGGTTGGTTGAGATGCAGTTGAATGTGTTTTACTTTTGTGTGCAGGTTCAGGGCTTAGTTAATTGGTTATGTGATGTGATTGGGGTGTTCTGTGGGCCGAGGTTTTGGGGTGATATTTTGCGGTTCTTGTTTCTTTCCTTTCCTCAGAGCTCCCGGCAGCTTTGGAACACCCTGAGTCTCTTGATCGCGGGTTATGTGTTTTGCGTGTGGGTTGGACGTTTGGAGGGCTACGGGGTTCTTCGGATTTTGGGTTTTCTGCGGGGTTGTTTACGTTTCACATGGTGGTGGTTGTGGGCGTGCTTTTCCGATGGAGTTTATTGGTTGGTTCACTGACATGTATGTTCGGGGTATTGCTTTGGGACTGGTAGGGGGGAGGAGGAGGGGGGTCCGGGGAATTGATCGGTGTCTCAGTATGGTAGGGATGGGTTTCGGGAGGTAGATTATAAGGTCGTTTGGATGTTTGGGTGGGTCTTAAGCCCCCCACCCCCGCCCTGGGTGCCTCTCGGTGGTGTGTGGTGAGTTTTGCGTGTGTGTTGCATTTTTGTACTGCTCCGTGAATGTGTGCCTTTTGGTGTTCAGTTTTGTGTGTGTGCTGTGTTCTCTTTTCCCAGTTCCTGCGTGTTCCGATGTTTCTTTCTGTTTGTGTGTGTGGGTTTGGCTGTTTTGTCGCATCCAGCTCCTATGTGTGACCGGGCTTTGTTTTCTGGTGTGTCTGTGTGCGTGTCTTTCCTTCTGTTCTGCGGGTTCCTGCATATTCCGGTTCTGTGTTCCTGTCTGTGTGAGTTTATTGCCCTTTATGAGTGACCATATGGCTGGGGTTATCAGTCATGCTTTACAGTGTTATTTTACCATGTGTTATTTTACCTTGTATGCTTTTGCTGCTGGTTTGTTATCTGTATGTGTGATTTATGTGTGATTTGTGTGTGCCTGTGTATTCCCTGTGTTAGTCCTGTATTTCCTGTTTTGTACATGATTGTATTTATTTTTTATTGTTTGGAATTTTTTCTTGCATTTCTGCTTTTGTATACTGCTTGTGGGCCATACGGGTTCCTTTATATTCTTTTGTCATGTACTTTTTCGTACATTGTATTTTTTACTTTCTAAGTTGTACTTACTTCTATCAATAAAAAAATATATAGACGTTGTCTCATATCGCCTGCAACGGGTGTGAGAAACGTGTCGAAGAAACACTAAGCCAGTTGTCGATAACAGCCGTCTGTGTCACTCCTGTAATTCGTTACTGCGTGAGTGTATGTGTTATACAACCACTTCACATTTAGTAATTATTATACTGATTGTGCACTTGACGGTACGGGTTTAATAGCTTATGCTCAGCTTTTGCCTTCTCTAGTTGAGGGACTACTATCACATCTGACTTTATAAAGTGAGGCAGGTGTGTGTGCTTGCCTGAAACGCTGTGTACTCGTGGCTGTACAAGAATGTTACAACTCTTGTACATATAAATAAAAAAAATAAAAAAATTAAAATTTAATTATATGATTTCCTTGTCTTTGCTTTTCTATCTCTATCCAGAGAACCACTAAAAGAGTAAGTCATTGAGTACTGTGTCTTGGTGACACATAAATATTATTGCTACTCATTTGATTATTGTGTTGTATTTTGTGTGCTATCGTACACTACTTTGTGAGATTATTGTATTGTGAGTTGTTGTGTCATGTGACACCTTGTTCTGGCTTGTCTGAGTGACTGTGCTAACGTTGATATTTCAATTTTATTAACTGTCTGTGCGACGGTAGATTTAAATAAAGAGTTACTTTTGGTTTTGATTTATTAAACTGTCTTGGTGACAGTATTAAGGTAATTACTCATTGATTTGTTACTGTCAGTGTGACAGGAGGATTAACGTAATTAGTTAAAGTATTTAATTAATTGTATATTTAATTTGATTGTGGTCTAAAGGACGAATGTTAACGTAATTAATTAATTAATTGAAGAGTGTTTTAGCGACAAGTCTTGCATTGATTTGGTTATTGTTGTCATTGTTTTGTGTTGCATTATTGTTGATTGCCACTGCAAAACTTCAGTACAGTTTTGGTCTGAGTGTTCACCAGTGTTCAATTAGTCCATATTGTTACCATTGCAAAGTGAGTAAGTTTGTTGAATAAATTGTTATCATTGCAAAGTGTCTTTACGTCAAAACCCTTTGAGAGTACTGCCCCATTATATTGTTCTGCTACTATTATTTCTAACGTCTTTTTACAGAAATCACAATTGCGAAGTTCAGTAGAACTTCGGTTTAAACTTCTTTTGACCATGTCGCAGCTCAGTCGAATAAGGCAGCGTCTGGGATGCTCTCGAACGCAGGTTCGAATCTTCGTCACAGCCCTTGTGGATTTGTTCATTTGATGCATCACGTAATTTGTGATTTCTGTGTGTAACAGCAGGATACACCCTAGGGCCTAGAGTGTCAAACTGATATGCCAGTGTCAATAATAGTATGAATTACAATATTTCAGAATGTTAAATGTGCCCCTTGATTGAATTCAAAAGTACATAATATTTTGGTAAGCCAACTTATGCTAAATTATTGTGAAACACAATTACTATTAAGTTGTTATTAGAATATTAGGAGACTAGTCTATGTGTTTGATGATACAGGGTAAGCTAAGTTTAACCAACAATGTTAACTCAGACATAAGCAAAAGTATTTAGATTTCCATATATATTTTATTCTCATTGCTGATAATATTTAGGTACTAATTGTACCTGGAAGGCATATATATTACACCTATGCATATTAATTACCAATAATCAACATCCCTATTACCGAACCAGTATTTACTCAGGTCTTTCCTAAATCGAAACTTATACAATTTGTACCCATTGTTTCATGTTGTCTTATGTTGATACTTTTATTACCTTATTAATATCCCTTTGTTATGCCCATTTATCCACTTGTATACCTCTATTTTATCACACCTAATTCGTCGCCTTTCCAGCGAATGTAATTTAAACTTTCTCAATCTTTCTTCATATGACAAGTTTCTAATTTGGGGGATTAACTTTGTCATCCAACGCTGGACGCGTCCATGTGAATTTATATCAGTTCTATAGTACGGCGTCCAAAACTGAACTGTATAATCTAAATGGGGCCTAACCAGAGCGAGATATAGCTGAAGAGAAACACCAGGTGTCTTATTACTAATGCTTTGGTAAATAAATCCCAGTGTCGTATTTGCCTTGTTCCGAACATTTATGCATTGATGTTTTGGCTGTAAATTCTTACTAATCATAACTCCCAGATCCCATTTGCAATCCAACATCACAATCTCAGCACCATCTAGCTCGTATCTTGTAACTATATCATCATTACCTAGCCTCAAAACCTTACATTTGTCAGCATTAAACTGCATCTGCCAATCTTTTGATCATTTCAAAAGCCTATTTAGATCGTCTTGAAGTGATCGAGGGTCTTTTTCCATGTTTATTTCCCTCCTGATTTTTGTATCATTGGCAAATTTGCAAATATTGCTGCTCAAACCTGAATCTAAATCATTTAGATATATTATGAATAACAAAGGTCCCACTACACAGCCTTGAGGCACTCCACTTACAACATTTTTAAACTCTAACTTAACCCCATTTATTCTAATTCTTTGTTTCGTTTGGTATAGCCATGCTCTAATCCAACTTAATATAACACCCCCAATACCATGAGTCTTAAACTTTTTAATCAGTCTGTCATGTGGCACTGTATCAAAAGCTTTGTTAAAGTCAAGGTACACAACATCACAAATTTTACCACTATCAATTGCCTCTACTATACTGGAATGAAATTATAGAAAATTTGTTAAACATGAACGACCATTTATAAAGCTATGTTGTGAGTCCTTTATTAATATATGGTTTTCAAGATTAGGACGAATAGTATATGCAATTATAGATTAAAGTAACTTTCGCATAATAGACGTTAAGCTAATTGGCAGATAGTTTGTTGCAGGTGATCTATCTCGGTTATTGAACATTGGAACCACATTAGCAACCTTCCACGACTCTGTCACTCTGCCAGACTCTAACGATTTGTAAAATATTGTAGACAATGGCTCGCAAAGCTCCTCTTTGCATTTTTTAAGCACCCTGGCAAACACCTCGTCCGGCCCCAGGGCATTTGTTTGGTTTGAGTTTCACTATTTGTTTAATAACATGCTCCCTGGTAACTGCTAGACTAGTCGACCTGTCCTCGTCCCCACCCACATAGACTACGTCGGCTGAAGGCTTAATGTTAAGTTCCTCTTTAGTAAATACAGAGATAAAATATTTATTAAAAATACTACTCATCTCTTTGTCATTATCAGTTATCTGAAATGTCTCAGTTTTTAATGGACCTATCCTCTCCCTATTCTTTGTTTGATATAACTGAAAAACCCTTTAGGATTTGTCTTTGCTTGAACTGCTATGTGAACTTCAGTTTCCGTTGCCCTCCTTATCTCTTTTTTAACATTTCTAACCAGTAGGACGAATTCTTGTTCTAAACTGACTTCTCCATTTGTATTCCTTTTGTACCAAGCTCTCTTTTTACCTATAAGGTTCTTCAGATCCTTTGTTATCCATTTTGGGTCATTATTATTTTATCTATTTAATTTATATGGTTCAGTACGTTCTTGTGCTTTGCATAGAATATTTTTAAATAAGCTATATTTTGAATCCACATCGAAATCCCTTTTTTGATCACCCATCGCTGGGTTCATGTCTCGCTCCAAGACCGGCCCACCCCCATGCCCAGGACTTCCAAATATATTTCATCCAAAAAATTTCTTAGTCCATTAAAATCAGCTTTTGGAAAATCTGGCACTTTAACTGAGTAGTTCCCCAACAGAGAGAAGCTCTTGAGTGGGGGTGCAGCACTCCAGGGCGATCACTGTCGAACATTTTAGAGAAACATGGACTCCACTTAAGGCAGATTAGCTCGAGTGTAATTGGCGATTCTGTCAGGATACCTAAATAAGGATCAAGACCCATCACATGCACACATATACACACAACTGTAAACTCTTGAGCTCTGAAGGATTCGAACCCAGTCAACCATTGTCTCATGCTCACGACAGTCCAGTGCTGTAACTATTCAACTAGCGACTGTCTAAAATTGTTGGGAAATGGTGAAACCTACATGCACTCAACACCACTACTGGCATTATCGACCACAAATATTTCATGAAATCCTTTGTAAATCCCAAGGAATACAGTGTGCTATTGCCACATTCAGAACCTCACAAAATTTTTTTGTGTGGCCCGCCAGTTTATCTACGAAAATATTAACAACAATAAAAAAAGATGTCTGATATAAATATTTACTATTATTTATTGATCTCGGAAAAATTAACAGTACCTTTCAGATATTCTAACGCCACAATTCCATAAAGTAAATATATTTCTGAGCCTAGTACATCCAATAAAAAACTGAAAGTCAGTGCTCAAATTCGAAAGAGAGAATTATTGAATTCTGAACATAAGAACAAAATTTCATACCACTGAAATCTCCAAGTAAGTAGCAAAGTATATAGTCAGGCGCACACAACAGCTTCAGTGAGAGGGTGTGTTAGCTGGAGCTCTGATTGTGTCTTGATATTAATAATGGAAGGTGTTGGGAGGTAATTGGAGCTAGTGAGGGAGCTCTGAGGACAGAGTTGGATTTGCTGCAGGAGGAGCTAAGACATTTGAAACAACGTCAAGGGGAAGCAAATGAGGAGAGCAGCATTAGAAAGTCTTCGCCTTGGAGTAACGTAAAGGACAGGGGACTTAAGAAGACTCTGACAAGGCCGCCTACAGCTGTCCTAAAGACCTCAAACTCATTCCCCGTACTGTAGGGAGACTGCAGTTCGCTCGAAAGGCAAGGCAACGAAGGGAACGCCGGTAAAGAAAGTAGCTAAGGGAATTTTGGTTGTGCGAGATTCGCAGGTGAGGTATTTGATAGAGTTTTTGTGCCAGAGATAGGGAAAACAGGTTAAGGGTTTGCTATCCGGGAGCAGGAATTGGGGATATTGTAAATAACATGAATAATGTTATGCCTGGAAATGGGAACAAACCCATCATTTGTATCAGTGCAGGTGGAAATGACGTAGGATGAGTTAGGAGTGAGGCACTGATACAGAGGTTTAAAACAGCTATATAATTATTTAGGAGTAAGGGAGGACTCCCGATCATATGTGGCATTCTTCCAAGAACGGGAGCTGGAAATGAATGGTTGTCTATGGCACTTGGTGTCAATTGCCGGCTGGACAAATATTGTAAATCAAATGCAATATCATTCATTGATAACTGGGAACACTTTTATGGAAGTGTTGGTGACCTTAAAGAGAGAGAGTTCGGTGTTCTTTTTGTGGAGCCTAGCTTGAATGAACAGGGGTTCGTGCATTGACGGTCGTGAGGAGACCGCAGTTCTGGGAACCTTCAGCTTTATTCCACTCCTCGCGGGGAACAAGGCCAGAGGTGTGTGTGACCCCCACTCCGTGTGTGAATGGAAGACCTTTTGGCTAGTAGTGGGGTCATTAGGAAGGGAGAACGACGCACCACACTAGCGTTACTCTTCCCATCACTAATCAAATATAACTACCAGCCTTCAGTCTTCCCTTCAGTCATCACAATATAACAATAACAATAGTCTCAACTCTCCCAGGTTGAAGCCAGGAGAACCAACCCTTCTACCACAGCTACCCGAGCCCCAGGCGCTCAACTCCCTACCTCAGCTCCCACCAACCGTTCAGAAGACTTTCCAGTCTAACCAAAGAGTGGTTCCTCTCACCAGGCGACCAAGCCTTAATAATAAGGCCCCACAGGCTCCTTTGCCAACCTGTCCTCTTAAAAATAACGTCACTTTTCGCTCGTATGCGCGCTATGGCCAAATTTGGACGTAATTTGAAATGAAAGCGACTCACAAAAGTGACGTTCTGTTCCGTTTTCTATTTGAGTCGTCCGGCGTACGCGCAGAGGTTAGGAGAGGACACTTTAAATTAACGTTTTGAAACTTTATGAGAATTTCCTGCCCACCTAACCTATCAGAGGACCCTTAACTTACTGTTGTCGAAAAAAAAATCCCAAATTTATTTTCATTTTTTTTATGTTCAAATTACGTCCAAATTCGGCCATACGGGCAAACGGCCAAAAGCGACGTTCTTTTTAAGAGGACATTTTGCCTTTGCAGCCCCTTGCAACACGTGAAGGCATTATCCCTGGTCTTATTAGACTAGCGGAGAGGCTTGCCTGACTAGACAACCACCGTTTTGTCAGTGAACTTAACACATAGATAGCCATAGCTCTACCTCTTTACCTCCATTCCATCCTCCTTCCTTGCTCCTCTTCAATCTCCACTCTCTCTCTCCCTCCTTCCATTCTCTGCCACGTGTTATGTTATATAAGTCAGTAGTGGCCATGTTGCATATTTATTTCTGGGAATTGTCATGTTCAACCTCGACTTCAATTTGCAGAGTTAAATTGAAATATTTGTTCACCAGCCTCGAGGCCAGTAAGCCCACATGAATTATACATACGCCGCATCAGAAACACAACTCGCTAAAAGGTACATATTGCCGAGTTATAGTGCAAATATAAATATTCTGTTTTGTAAATGTATCATGTATAATGATAGAATCCATATATAAAATATATATATATATATATATATATATATATATATATATATATATATATATATATATATATATATATATATATATATATATATATATATATATATATATATATATATATATATATATATATATATATATATATATATATATATATATATATATATATATACACAACACCTATACCCCCTATTAGACTATTTTACAGGAACTTCTTTTCCACAGCTCATATATATATATATATATATATATATATATATATATATATATATATATATATATATATATATATATATATATATATATATATATATATATATATATATATATATATATATATATATATATATATATATATATATATATATATATATATATATATATATATATATATATATATATATATATATATATATATATATATATATATATATATATATATATATATATATATATATATATATATATATATATATATATATATATATATATATATATATATATATATATATATATATATATATATATATATATATATATATATATATATATATATATATATATATATATATATATATATATATATATATATATATATATATATATATATATATATATATATATATATATATATATTGGTGTATACTGGCAGCAGGTTTTCTTTCAAACATGTTTCATTGAATATGACCGCATATTCTGTATTTATTATTTTCTGGTTTAGGGCTTCTATCCCTCTAACTATTTTCTTAGCATCAGGGCTTAATTGAAATAGGAGTTCTCCAAAACTCATTTTCGTACTTTTAAGGTGAAGAAAAGAAGTGATTTACTATAGAGTGTATTACACTTATTTGTATAATTTGCACGACGTTTCGAACCTCCACATTGTGTTGGAATTGAGCTGTGTTGTTTACCATACAGTTCATTTTTTAAGTATAAGTATAGATGCCACACCTGTGACAGAGATAAACAAAAAAAATTTTCAAGAAAAATATGTTATACTGTAACATATTTACATCTGTTACATGTAAGAGCCACACACGCTATACTAAATATGTAACGATTCCATTTTAATGTTTCCGATTGCATGAACAAATTAAATTTTCATACATATAATTTTTTTTCTATTTCGATTAAATTATTTTGTGTGTCATTGCATTGGAATTGAGCTTTGTTGTTTACCATACCGTTCATTTCATGAGTATAGTTTATTTTATTATTTTTTCATTTTTTTTTATTTCGTTTTCTTACCTGTTCTTATTTTTCAGTGATGGGAACATTAGATCATTTGATGTTCCCAGTTCTCTGATGGGAACATCAGATCGTTTTGGAATGCATCAGACGAGGGAGTGGGGAGGACAAGGGGATGGGAGTAAGGGATGGTGGGGAGGACGTGGGGACAGGGGAGGGGGTAATTATGGGGAGGACGAGGGAATTGGGGAGGTGGGGCTGGTGGGGACGAGGGGACAGGGGAATTGAGAATGGTGGTGAGGACAAGGGGATAGGGGAGTGGGGAATGGTGGGGAGGATGAGAGGACAGGGGTCGGAGGGAATGGTAAGAAGGACGAGGGGGATGAGGGAGTGGGAGATGGTGGGAAGGACGAAGGGATATGGAGTGGTTGGAAGGATGAGGAGAAGGGGAAGTGGGGAATTGTTGAGAGGACGAGGGGACAGGAGGGGAGGGGGGGAATGGTGGGGCCACGCATGCGCTGCTGAGCCACAGCAATGAGTGGCTGGGTACAGCTAGTAGATAATAAATTTATACATACCTGTAGATCTAATTGAAGTCCAACCATTTATTTTCCTTTATTAAGGATAATTATTTAGTAATAGGTTTACTTTATTTAGTATATAATAGTTTACTGAATTCCTTTACCCAACTTGATAGCTGTTCTAGTAGTTAATATTATTATCTGAAATAATTTTCACCTCCAAAGATTGTCGTTTATTCGAGCAGTCTACATTAACTGACTTGCTCTAAGAGAATCAAACATCACCACATAAAGTATTTATTAATTAAGATATAAACAATTTTCATAAACACTTCCTTCCCTATTTAGCTTTAATGAATAAATGTAACTTATGCACGGGCCACCCCCCCCCCACTGGGACCAATCACGCATGTGCGTCCCCTGATAGGGAAGGAAGGTTCTCTCGCTATATTAGATACACTGGCAGCACGGTGTTCCGAAGATGTCCTTTTATACCAGACAACCTTGCAACCATCCGTGCATCACCAGGCTTAAGATTGAGAACGCAGCTCACCAGAATCACGAACACCAGATCAGCATGAATTTACCTCTCTTTATTTATTGTTTGAGATCATTAATAAATATTTATGGAGGTGCCATGTCGTGATGCTGTAGGGCGAAAAATGAACCCCAAGTACGTGCTGTTTCCACCCCTCCAAATATTTAGATATTGCATTTATGTGTGTGAATACTAATTTGGAGCGGAAATTATGAAATTTAATTATTGCAGCATGGTGCAACACCAATAAGGAAGCGCGTGACTGTCATATACTCACGTGTTCCAAGGATCACTATCTCAAGCTGATTCCAGACTGTTGTAGAGATTGGACTTCACCTACGTTCCTCTGTCATAGCTGAGATATAATTAGTTTTCATTGTTGATAGTACCCTTTAATTATTGAGAGTCAAGGTATTTCTAATCTTTGCATATTAATCATATACATGATTTGATCTTCAATATGCAGTAGTATTTCTTGCATTTCATTTTCTCATTTTACTAACCTCATAAAAGATCCCGCCCCCCCCAAAATGTGTCATGGGAAGCTGGTTCTAGAATGTATAGGATTTAACGGTTCATTGCTTAATAGAGTAATAGAATATAATTACATATAATCTTAGAGATACATAAGTCACTGGTTCTCTCATTTAACATCGTATTCTGGTCCTTCGAGCTATCTTAGATTTAAACATTATTTTGCATTTATAGAATTATACATTTTATTAGTATTAAACTAGTCAGCTTCCCCACAACGTCTCTACAGCAGTCAGTCCTTGGAGAGTGACACGTCCCCTACAATAGTCTGTCCCTGGAGAGTGACACATCCCCTACAATAGTCTGTCCCTGGAGAGTGACACGTCCCCTACAACAGTCTGTCCCTGGAGAGTGACACATCCCCTACAATAGTCTCTCCCTGGAGAGTGACACGTCCCCTACAGCGGTCAGTCACTGGTGAGAAACACGTCCCCTGAAGTAGTCAGTCCTTGGAGAGTAACACGTTCTGTACATCAATCAGTCCCTGGAGAATGACACGTCGCCTGCAGCACTTAGTTCCTGGAGAGTGACACGTCCTTAGAGCTGTCAGTCCCTGGAGAGTGACACGTCCTTAGAGCTGTCAGTCCCTGGAGAGTGACACGTCCTTAGAGCTGTCAGTCCCTGGAGAGTGACACGTCCAAAACAACAGTCAGTCCCAGGAGAGAGACACGTCTCCAACAGCAGTTAGTCCCTGGAGAGTGACACGTCCTTAGAGCAGTCAGTCCCTGGAGATTGACACGTCCACTGCAGCAGTAAGTCCCTGGAGAGGGACACGTTCCATGCAACATTCTGTCCCTGGAAAGTGACACGTCCCCTACATCAGTCTGACCCTGAAGAGTGATACGTCCCTACAGCAGTCAGTCCCTAGAGAGTAACACGTCCCCTACAACATGCAGTCCCTGGCCAGTGACACGTCCCCTACAGCAGTCAGTCCCTGGAGAGTGACACGTCCCCTACAACAGTCTGCCCCTGGAGAGTAACACATCCCCTACAATAGTCTGTCCCTGGAGAGTGACACGTCCCCTACAACAGTCTGTCCCTGGAGAGTGACACGTCCCATACAGGAGTCATTCCCAAGAGAGTGTCACGTTTCCCACAGCAGTCAGTCCCTATAGAGTAACACGTCCCCTTCAACACTCAGTCCCTGGAGAGTAACACGTCCCCTGCAGCAATCAGTCCCTGCAGAATGACATGTCCCTACAGCAGTCAGTCCCTGGAGAGTGACATGCCCCTTACTGCGGTCAGTCCCTAGAGAGTGACACGTCCCGTCCACAGTCAGTCTCTGGAGAGCGACACGTCTCATACAACAGTCAGTCTCTGAAGAGTGACACGTCCCGTACAGCAGTCAGTCCCTGGAGAGTGACACGTCTCCTCCTGCAGTCTGTCCCAGGAGAGTGACACAGGTCCTCTACCGCAGTCAGTTCCCGGAGAGTGACACGTGGATGATGATGAACACAACAGATAATGATGATGATGAGACGACAGATGACACGCGGTACGCGGTAGGGTAGGGTCACGTTGTTGATGCGCTCCTAGAAAAAGTATTCATAACTCATAACATCTGAGTGATACCGAGGAAAACCATTGCGGAACTGTATTACGAATTGTAACACTCCAGATAGGAAATAGTTGTTTCAGTGACTGTGTCTGATAGTGCTAAGTAGCAAGTAATCAACGAATACGACATCATTGTCACGGAGGAAACCTGGCGCCTGGCAGCGGTGCGAGCGCAAACAAGGCCTACAGAACGCGGACTGCTCCATAAACTCACCTATTGTGCACTTGGGGGTTGAAGTGGTCGGTAAGTTTCAGTCTCTTGTGTCAATCTAACGGTGCACAGTGTTCATTTAGTATAAAATTTAGGCTTGGATATAAGACAAATTAACTCAAAGGAATCTTGAGAAATATATGGCTAATGCTAATTTGGGACTAGTTTTTCACACATAGGTGAGAAGGTAGTCACCACCAGAACCCCCCCCCCCACACATTCCCACTCCACCCCCCCCCCCTCACCCGTATCCCTCCGCCCCACAGACACACACACCATACCACACCCACACCCCTTCCATAGACCAGCTACCAGCTGCCCCAATTCCCTACGCCTCTCCCTCCAGCACTGTCCATCCACACCAACCCTCATCCTCTCCCTCTCTTTCCCTCACCATAACCCCTCCAAAACACATACACACACACTTGAATGTGTGTGTGTGTGTTTTCTAACATGGCTGAACAATTTTCTGACTGATAGAAAAATGAGGGCAGTGATCAGAGACAATGTATCGGACTGGAGAAATGTCACAAGTGGAGTCCCACAGGGTTCAGTTCTTGCACCAGTGATGTTTATTGTCTACATAAATGATCTACCAATTGGTATACAGAATTATATGAACATGTTTTCTGATGATGCTAAGATAATAGGAAGGATAAGAAACTTAGATGATTGTCATGCCCTTCAAGATGACCTGAACAAAATAAGTATATGGAGCACCACTTGGCAAATGGAATTTAATGTTAATAAATGCCATGTTATGGAATGTGGAATAGGAGAACATAGACCCCACACAACCTATATATTATGTGAGAAATCTTTAAAGAATTCTGATAAAGAAAGAGATCTAGGGGTGGTTCTAGATAGAAAACTATCACCTGAGGACCACATTAAGAATATTGTGCAAGGAGCCTATGCCATGCTTTCTAACCTCAGAATTGCTTTTAAATACATGGATGGCGATATACTAAAGAAATTGTTCACGACTTTTGTTAGGCCAAAGCTAGAATATGCAGCGGTTGTGTGGTGCCCATATCTTAAGAAGCACATCAACAAACTGGAAAAGGTGCAAAGACATGCTACTAAGTGGCTCCAAGAACTGAAGGGCAAGAGCTACGAGGAGAGGTTAGAGGCATTAAATATGCCAAAACTAGAAGACAGAAGAAAATTCTCCTTGAACAAGGAACTACGCCTATTTATGTACCAGCTTACCGTCTTCCCCATTCTCAGAGAGCAGAAGCCGATAGACTCATAGAGGAAATGTTACAGAGTGATGTAACTGAATAGAGGAATTTGCCATGAAACGCTCCATTGATTCTTGTACCAAAGCAAGATGAGACTTGGAGACCTGTAATCGATTATCGGAAGCTTAACAGAGTAACGATACCTGATCGTTACCCCTGACAGTGTTTAAGAGAGAACTGGATAAGCACCTCCAAAGGATACCTGATCAACCAGGCTGTGACTTATACATCAGGCTGCGAGCAGCCGCGTCCAACAGCCTGGTTGATCAGTCCAGCAACCAGGAGGCCTGGTCGACGACTGGGCCGTGGGGACGCTAAGCCCCGGAAGCACCTGAAGGTAACCTCAAGGTAAGGTAGTTGTTCCAGCTGTCTTGGTACCAACTGTGTTAAAAATTATCCATGATGATCCAGGAAAGGATCGTACACTCCAACAAGGTCGATTGTAGTATTTTTGGCCAAAAATGGCTAAGGAGATTGCTCATTATGTTGACAGATGTTTAACCTGCTTACAGCACAGGGGACATGTTTCAGGACCTAATCCAATTTAGGTGTACCCAGCAACTAAAGCTCCTTGGGAACGAGTATCGATGGATTTGTTGACAAATTTTGCGGAAACAGAGAAAGGGAACAAACATTTGCTTGTAATGGTTGATAATTTTTCACGGTATTGCGAACTAGTTCCTATCCCGAACAAAATAGCAGAAACTATAGCTAGTGCATTCCATGACCAAATAATTTGTAGATATAGTATGCCTAAAGTAATTATTTCAGATAATGGTCCAGAAATCAGTAATAGTATTTTAACTAGCTTGTGTGATTTATATAACATTAAAAAATGTAGTATTATGCCTTATCACCCAGCAAGTAATGGATTAGTAGAACGTACTAACAGGAAAGTGTTAGATGCCTTGAGAGTCACGTTGAATTTTGATATCAACAATTGGGATGATTTTATACCCTTAATTCAGTGTGCCATAAATTCTTCAATTAATGTTTCTACAGGTGACACACCTCACGCTATTCTTTATGGTACAAATAAGATCCTCCCTAATGAATTGATTAACGTACCTCCTACTCCCTTATATAACGTAGATGATTTTGTTCAAGTGAAGCGTAGACAAATGCAACTAGTATTCAAGAAAATACGAGAACAACCGTCCAAAACTACAGCCGAGTTCACTCTAGCAAGGAATGCATGAGCTAAACCCAGTAAGATAACTATTGGATCTGTAGTAATGATACTTAACCAACACAGGTCTGGTCCTATGTACAAGTTAACTAAGGAAATTTTTGGGTCCATATAAGGTAATCGAGCTTATTAAAGGTAACAAGTACAGACTTAGGAATTTGTTAACGGGAGAGTGTATAAATGAACTTTTAGACCACATGAAGTTAGCTAAAATGACTGTTGACGAGACTGATGAGGAAGATGACAATGAATATACCCAGACAGATCCTCCTATTGGGACACCACCTTCTGTAGTTGACAGACCACTTGATGTACAGCAACCCCATACTAGCACTTATAATCTTAGATCTAGACCTCTCGTTTCAACCGTGCACTCACCACATGTCCATTGGCTAGATGTTAACGAGGTTATCTCTCAAGATGATAGTTTGTCACATGCAGTTTCATCTGTTCCTGACCTTCAGTCAGAGCCAGAGTTGTATAGTGCTCTGGATTAGCTAGGTGTAGATATCCGCAGAATTTATAATTAAGTGCACTCTGCAGTTATTCTGTTTTGTTTTGCAAAAATTCATTGCAGTATTTCCACCACATGTGTCTTATTATTACCATTATATATATAGTATAATGAAGTTTTTTTCTCAACTTTATTTTGTTATAAATTAGATGCCATTGTTAAGTCTAATAGTATAATGAAGTTTTTTTCTCAACTTTATTTTGTGTTATAAATTAGATGCCATTGTTAAGTCTACTGCCATTTGTATTTTTACAGTGCTTGTCATAAGAGTTCGTTAATGTTCTAGCAACCACATTGAGGCCAGTAAATCCTGACTGCTATCACTCAGATGTTAGTCTTCTTGATCCAGGTCTTGTATATAGCTTGTAAATATATTGTACATTAACAAAAAAAAATCCTCATTATCTAATCTTAAAATTCATTTGTGGTTGTTAGGTCAGAACTTTTGTTCCATTAATGTAAATAATTGTCTTTAACTTTGTTTTGTTTCCCAAGCACATGTCATTAACACATGTTAATAATTTTGTTTAGGCAATACCTTGAGTTGTATTGTTCATATCTGATAAGTAGACATACACATGTTCTTAATGCTCTAGTTTAATTAAAGCATTGTTACCATGATTTTTCACACCTGATCTTCTTTTAATGTTTATTATGCAAATTTCACATGTAAGCCATTATTGAATGCCACCGAGGTCCTTTCAGTATCATTGTAACTATATAGCTAGCCAGAGCTTGTCGACAAGGGACGACGACTTGGTAGCGTGTTTGAGTGGTGTTAATACTCAAATTGTATGACGGTTGAAACATAACCAATCACAGGTGAGTATGCCTCTGACGTCATGCCAGACAGAGCGGCAACAGCCGTGCTCCTAGCAGGCCTCAGTATTCTCACAGACCCAGAGCAGGTTGGACCTCGGCTGGCCAGTTATACACCTTGTTGCCTTACTCAATAAAACCACTGAAGTGTCTACTGTGTATAACTACAACCAACATACATCCAAGAAGACAACGAATAGATGCAGGAAATGAATAATACAATAAGCAACCTGCAAAGCAAGCTGACAGCAGCAAAAGAGGAGATTAAAACACTTAAAGAGAACAATACGAAGACGGAGGCTCAGATAATCATCCAAAAAGAAGATAAAAATAGTACATTGGAAGGGACTGCCATAGCACAAGTAACATTTGCGGAAATGCTTAAAAAGAACAAGGAAGTAACGTCCACAGTGAGGGAGGTAGCCATGAAAGCAGCCACCTCACATGAGGCAGCAAAGGCCACTAGTCAGCTGCTGGAAAGAAAAAGATCAGTGGTAGCTGTGGGTATTAAAGAGCAGGAAGGCTGTAATAGGACAAAATGGAATAATAAGGATAGAGCAGCAGCGAATGAAATACTAAGTAATCTCGAGATGGAAGGGACTGAACATAGAATTGAGAAAGTTTTCAGGATAGGCTGGTGCAACAAGGACAGAGACTGTGTGTTAAAGATAGTGTTTGCAAACACGGTCACAAAGGAAAAGATTCTAACAAGAAATAGCCACCTGCAATATGTGGGAATATTCAAAAAAGTGTTTCTGCAGAGGGATATGATGAGGGAGGAGAGAGCCATGGCTGCAAAACCATGAAAGAACCGCCGGGTGAGAGGAGAAAACCAGGAAAACAGCTCTCAACACAACATCCCCAGGGGTATGGGGGTAACCCACAACCAGCAACCTACTAACACCAGAGGGAAAGGCAACTCCACCACCCTCCTCTGCATAGAAACCTCCCCTACCCCGAATCTTCCCTGCCCCCACTCAAATGTTCAACCACCCCTCCCTCTCCCCCTCACCCCACTCCCACCCTGCTTCCCCTCCCCTACTCCCACCATATCCCACTTCCCCCCCCCCCTGTCCTCCCTCCCCCTTCATCCCAATCCCTCCCTGTCCTCCCTTCACTTGACCCACCACCCCTCACTCCATTATTCTCTGAGACCCTGTTACCCACCCCACATCTCACGCCCATGGAACAGCTTCCCCCCATCAGCAGAACGCTCACCAAGAAGGGAACATGCGAAGGGACAGAAGAAAGTGAGTCTCAAGGCAATGTACAATAACATAGATGGGATTACAAATAAAACAAATAAACTTGGAGAATGGGTACTTGAAGAAAACCCAAACATAATAGCACTCACAGAAACAAAGCTCACGATAACCATAACAAATGTAGTGTTTCCACAGGACAGGAGGAAAGAGAGAGAAGGAAGAGGAGGTGGTGGTGTAGCTCTGCTGGTAAGAAAAGGCTGGTATTTTGAGGAAATGGTTATTCAGGGCTGTGAAGATTTCAGTGACTATATAACAGGTACAATAGCAACTGGAGGACAAAAAAATGTAGTCACAGTCATATATAACCCGCCACCAAATGACAGAAGACCCAGACAGGAATATGATAGAAACAATATGGCCATCATTAACATAATAGAGAGAACAGCGTCTCTCGCTAGTAGCAATGGATCTGCACTACTAATCATGGGGGATTTCAACCACAGGAAGATTGATTGGGAGAACAGAGACCCGCATGGAGGACCAGATACATGGAGAGCTAAGCTGCTGGATGCTGCAACAAGAAACTTTCTAAGCCAGCATATCAAAGGACCGAGAAGAATGAGAGGGGAGGATGAACCAGCTATGCTTGATCAGATATTTACCCTTATTGAGTGAGATATAAGGAAGGTTAAGATGGAAGCACCCATGGAAATGAGTGATCACAGTGTATTAATCTTTGAGTACTTGGTAGAGCTAGGACTTATCTCCCCCAAAAAAGAACTAGAAAACAAAAGGCTGGCATACCAAAAGGGGAATTATGAGGGGATGAGAAGTTTCCTAAGGGATATACCATGGGACACAGACCTCAGAGCTAAGTCGGTACAAGACATGATGGACTATGTCACCCAAAAGTGTCAGGAGGCAGTAAACAGGTTTATCCCAGCCCAAAGGGAAAAATCCGAGAAGCAAAAGAAGAATCTATGGTTTAACAGGGCATGTATGGAAGCAAAGGAACTGAACAAAATGGCGTGGAGGAACTTCCGAAATAACAGAACACCAGAAAGCAGAGAGAGAGATACCAGAGAACCAGGAATGAGTATGTTAGTGTGAGAAGGGAAGCAGAGAAAAATTATGAAAATGATATAGCAAGGGGGTGTCAGATTCCAATTTGCCCTAAAAATGCAACAAATGAAAACTCGTTCGATTTCAATCAAACTTTTTTGACAGGTTCTATATGAAAAGTGTTTCATCTGGTCCAAGTTTCAGCATCGTAGCATAAACAGGAAGGGAGAAAAAAAATATTGAAGTAGTTGTGAAAATTATGCCAAAATGGTCAAAATCGATTATCAATCAAAAGTGTCAACTGAAATCATAGCTATGACTCTTTGCTATCACAATAGTATATATTAAACAAATATTATAATTAGTTAAATTGAAAAAAAAATTTAAGAAAAAAAAAACAATTTTTTTTTTTTTTTATTTTTTTTTTCAATTTTTTTTTCGGGCGATTTACATCAAACTTACACACCTGACTGTCCGTAAGCCTATCTGTAAGGACGCCAATTTTGGAGAAAATTGGTTGATGTCACCCTCAGCCACAGATTTTAGAACCTTAGACTTCATTCATTTCTGTTTTTTTTTTCAATTGACACAAACGCTTACAAAACTGATTCATTTTTTATTCAATTTACATGAAACTTACAGAGTATATGTGGAGGAAATGTCTCTACATTTGAGAGTTTTCATTTTTCTCTAAGTTCATTTATTGATTTTATAATAGCAATAAACATGCCATATTTGCAATTTTGGGAACTTTGAACATTTGTATTAGGAAAACTAAAGATGTTTTGGAAATTCTATATCTCAAGGTCCTTTATTATATGCTAATGTGTCAGAAAAGTGTCACAGAATAATTATATCTGAAACGTGTGTTCTGAAGTGTGGACTTGAAAATGTGTAAAAAAGTTGAAAAAAAACAAAAACAAAAAAAATCTCCCTTTCTATTTATGCTGCAGTACTGAAACTTGGGACAATTAAAGCACTTTTCATATACAACTAGTCAAATAATATTGGTTGACATTGAACAACTTTGACTCTGACAACCTGACGCCCCCTTAATTAAGATATAGCAAGCAAAGCCAAGACCGATCCAAAGCTACTTCACAGTCACATCAGGAGGAAAACAACAGTGAAAGAACAGGTAATGAAACTTAGAACAGGCGAGGACAGGTACACAGAGAATGACAAGGAGGTGTGTGAGGAGCTCAAGAAGAGGTTCCAGGAGGTCTTCACAATGGAACATGGTGAGGTCACTGCACTAGGAGAGGGGGCAGTAAACCAGGCGGCCTTGGAAGGGTTCGAATTTACGAGAGATGAGGTCAAGAGACACTTGATGGATCTGGATGTGAGAAAGGCTGTTGGTCCAGATGGGATCTCACCATGGGTATTGAAATAGTGTGCAAAGGCACTCTGCTTGCCACTCTCCATAGTGTATAGTAGGTCACTGGAGACGGGAGAGCTACCAGAAATATGGAAGGCGGCTAATGTGGTACCAATATACAAAAAGGGTGACAGACAAGAGGCACTGAACTACAGGCCAGTGTCCTTAACTTGTATACCATGCAAAGTGATGGAGAAGATCGTGAGAAAATATCTAGTAACACATCTGGAGAGAAGGGACTTCGTGCCGAATTGCCAACATGGGTTCAGGGAGAGTAAATCTTGCCTTACTGGCTTAATAGAATTCTATAATCAGGTGACAAAGATTAAGCAAGAAAGAGAAGGCTGGGCAGACTGCATTTTTTTGGACTGTCGGAAAGCCTTTGATACAGTCCCACATAAGAGGCTGGTACATAAGCTGGAGAGACTGTAACAAAGAGTTACAGTGAGGGGTGAGACCTCAGATTGGCGTGAAGTCACCAGTGGAGTCCCACAGGGCTCTGTACACGGTCCTATCCTGTTTCTGATATACGTAAACGATCTCCCAGAGGGTATAGACTCATTCCTCTCAATGTTTACTGACGATGCCAAAATTGTGAGAAGGATTAAGACAGAGGAGGACTGCTTGAGGCTTCAAGAAGATCTAGACAAACTAAAGGAATGGTCAAACAAATGGTTGTTAGAGTTTAACCCAAGCAAATGTAATGTAATGAAGATAGGTGTAGGGAGCAGGAGGCCAGTTACAAGGTATCATTTGGGAGATGAAATTCTTCAAGAGTCAGAGAGAGAGAAAGATCTGGGGGTGATATCACGCCAGACTTGTCCCCTGAAGCCCATATCAAGAGGATAACATCAGCAGCATATGCGAGGTTGGTTAACATAAGAACGCCATTTAGACACTTGTGCAAGGAATCATTCAGAACTTTGTATACCACCTATGTCAGACCAATCCTGGAGTATGCAGCCCCAGCATGGAGTCCATATGTAGCTAAGCATAAGACCAAACTGGAAAAAGTTCAAAGGTTTGCCACCAGACTAGTACCCGGGCTGAGAGGTATGAGCTACGAGGAGAGACTACAGGAATTAAACCTCACGTCGCTAGAAGACAGAACAGTTAGGGGGGATATGATCACGTACAAGATTCTCAGAGGAATTGACAGGGTAGATAAAGACAGTCTATTTAAAACAAGGGGCACACGCACTAGGGAACACAGGTGGAAACTGAGTGCCCAAATGAGCCACAGAGATATTAGAAAGAATTTTTTTTAGTGTCAGAGTGGTTGACAAATGGAATGCATTAGGCAGTGATGTGGTGGAGGCTGACTCCATACACAGTTTCAAGTGTAGATATGATAGAGCCCAATAGACTCAGGAACCTGTTCACCAGTTGATTGACAGTTGAGAGGCGGGACCAAAGAGCCAGAGCACAACCCCCGCAAGCACAAATAGGCGAGTACGTCCCCTGCAGCAGTCAGTCCCGGTAGAGCAACACGTCCTCTACAACAGTCAGTGCTTGGACAGTTACACACGTCCGTTCAGCAGCCAGTCCCTGGAGAGTAACACGTCCCCTGCAACAGTCAGTCTCAGGACAATAACACGTCTCTAACACCAGTTATTCACAGGAGAGTAACACGTCCCCTACATCAGTCAGTCACTGCACAATAACACGTGTCCTACAGGTGTCATTCACAGGAGAGTAACACGTCCGACGATCAACACACGTCCCTCGCAGCTGTTAGTCCTTACAGTGCGATGCACGTCCCCCTAGACTGTCATTCCCTCTCTTATGGTCGTGGGTCTCACCCCCACCATAGGTGGTTGTGGACTGAAGCCATTCAGTCTCCCTAATGATCATGTACGTCTTTTTTCTCAACTTTACTTTGTTTAAAGAAAAGACTGAGATTTTTGGCTCCACGATTCTTCACATCAGACTGGAGGGAACGTTATCGTCGACCCGTCTCAATTAACTTGAGGAGGTATTGTTGAAATTTTTTATCTCAAGGATCAATTGGGGAGAACTTACTCCCCCCCCTGGCATGTCTCTCACTCGCTGTCTAGACACACACGTGTCCCGTTGCTGTCCAGACACACGTGTCTCCCTCGCTGTCTAGACACATGTGTCCCCTTGCTGTCTAGACACACGTGTCCCCCTACTGTCTAGACACACGTGTCCCCTTGCTGTCCAGACACACGTGTCTCCCTCGCTGTCTAGACACATGTGTCCCCTTGCTGTCTAGACACATGTGTCCCCTCGCTGTCTAGACACATGTGTTCCCTTGCTGTCTAGACACACGTGTCCCCCTGCTGTCTAGACACATGTGTCCCTTCGCTGTCTAAACACACGTGTCCCCTCGCTGTCTAGACACATGTGTCCCATCGCTGCTTAGACACACGTGTCCCCTCGCTATCTAAACATACGTGTCCCCTTGCTGTCCAGACAAATGTGTCCCCTCGCTGTCTAGGCACATGTGTTCCCTTGCAGTCTAGACACACGTATCCCCTTGCTGTCTAGACACATGTGTCCCATCGCTGTTTAGACACAAGTGTCCCCTCGTGTCTAGACACACGTGTCACCTTGCTGTACAGACACAATGTGTCCCCTCGCTGTCTAGACACATGTGTCCCCTTGCTGTCTAGAGACATGTATCCCCTTGCTGTCTAGACACATATGTCCCATCGCTGTCTAGATACATGTGTCCTTTCGCTGTCTAGACACATGTGTCCCCTCGTTATCTAGACACATGTGTCCCCCTTGCTGTTTAGACACATGTGTCCCCCTGCTGTCTAGACCCAAGTGTTCCCTTGCTGTCTAGACACACGTGTCCCCTTGCTGTCTAGACAAATGTGTCCCCTTGCAGTCTAGACACATGTGTCTTCTTGCTGTCTAGACACATGTGTCCCCTCGCTGTTTAGACACAAACATCCCCCTGCTGTCTAGACACATGTGTCCCCTCGTTATCTAGACACATGTGTCCCTTTTTCTAGACACACATGTGTCCCTTAGACACATGTGTGTTCCTGCTGTCTAGATCCATGCGTCCCCTTGCTGTCTAGACACATGTGTCCCCTCGCTGTCTAGACACATGACTCCCCTTGCTGTCTAGACAAACGTGTCCCCTCACTTTCAAGACACATGTGTCCCCTCGGCGTCAAAACACATGTGTCCCCTCGCTGTCTTGACACATGTGTTCTCTTGCTGTCTAGACACACGTGTCCCCCTGCTGTCTAGACACATGTGTCCCCTCGCTGTCTAGACACACGTGTCCCCTTGCTGTCTAGACACATGTGTCCCCTGGATGTCTACACACATGTGTCCCATCGTTGTTTAGACACACGTGTCTCCTCGCTGTCTAGACACATGTGTCCCCTTGCTGTCCAGACACATATGTCCCCTCGCTGTCTAGACACATGTGTTCACTTGCTGTCTAGACACAGGTATCCCTTTGCTGTCTAGACACATGTGTCCCCTCGCTGTCTAGACACATGTGTCCCATCGCTGTTTAGACACACGTGTCCACTCGCTGTCTACACACACGTGACCCCTTGCTGTCCAGACACATGTGTCCCCTCGCTGTCTAGACACATGTGTCCCCTTGCTGTCTAGAGACACGTGTCCCCGTGCTGTCTAGACACATGTATCCCATCGCTGTCTAGACACATGTGTTCCCTCGCTGTCTAGATACATGTGTCCCATCGCTGTCTAGACACATGTGTCCCCTTGTTATCTAGACACATGTGTCCCCTCGCTGTTTAGACACGTGTGTCCCCCTGCTGTCTAGACCCATGTGTTCCCTTGCTGTTTAGACACACATGTCTGTTTGCTGTCTAGACACATGTGTCCCTTTGCTCTCTAGACACACGTGTCTCCTTGCTGTCTAGACACACGTGTCCCTTTGTTGTTTAGACACATGTGTCCCCTCGCATTCTAGACACATATGTCCCCTTGCTGTCTAGACACATGTGTCCCCTCGCTGTCTAGACCCATGTGTCCCCTTGTTGTCTAAACACATGTGTCCCCTCGCTGTTTAGACACATACATCCCATTGCTGTCCAGACACATGTGTCCCCTCGCTGTCCAGACACATGTGTCCCCTTGCTGTCTAGACATATGTGTCCCCTCTTTATCTAGACACATGTGTCCTCTCGCTGTTTAGACACATGTGAATTCCTGCTTTCTAGATCCATATACCCCCTTGCTGTCTAGACACATATGTCCTCTTGCTGTCTAGACATATGTGTCCCCTTGCTGTCTAGAAACACGTGTCCCCCTTGCTGTCTAGACACATGTGTCCCCTCGCTGTCTAGACACATGTGTCCCCTTGCTGTCTAGACACACGTGTCCCCTTACTTTCAAGACACATGTGTCCCCTCGCTGTCTAGACACATGAGTCCCCTCGCTGTTTAGACACATTTGTCCCCCCTGCTGTCTAGACCAATGTGTCCCCTTGCTGTCTAGACATACATGTCCCCTTGCTGTTTAGACACGTGTCCCCTCGCTGTCTAGACACATGTGTCCCCTTGCTGACTAGAGACACGTGTCCTCTTGCTGTCTAGACACATGTGTCCCTTCACTGTTTAGACACATGTGTCCTTCGCTGTCTAGACACATGTGTCCTTCGCTGTCTAGACACATGTGTCCCCTCACTGTCTAGACACATGTGTCCCCTTGCTGTTTAGACACACGTGTCCCCTTGCTATCTAGACACACGTGTCCCCTCGCTGTCTAGACACATGTGTCCCCTCGCTGTCTAGACACATGTGTCCCCTTGCTATCTAGACACATGTGTCCCCTCGCTGTCTAGACAAATGTGTCGCCTCACAGTCTAGACACATGTGTCCCCTCGCTGTCTAGACACATGTGTCCCACTGCTGTCTAGACACACGTGTCCCCTTGCTGTCTAGACATATGTGTCCCTTCGCTGTCTAGACACATGTGTCCCCTCGCTGATTAGACACATGTGTCCTTCTACGGTCTAGACCCATGTGTTCTCCTGCTCTCTAGACACACGTGTCCCCTTGCAGTTTAGACACATGTGTCCCCTCGATTTCTAGACACATGTGTCCCCTCGCTGTCTAGACACACGTGTCCCCTTGCTATCTAGACACATGTGTCAGCTCGCTGACTAGACACATGTGTCCCTCGCTGTCTAGACACATGTGTTCCCTCGCTGTTTAGACACATGTGTCCCCCTGCTGTATAGACCCATGTGTCTTTTCGCTGACTAGACATATGTGTCCCCTCGCTGTTTAGACACATGTGTTCCCCTGCTGTCTAGATGCAAGTGTCCTCCTGTTGTCTAGACACACGTGTCACCCTGCTGATTTGACACATGTGTCCCCTTGCTGTCCAGACACATGTGTCCCCTCGCGGTCTAGACACATGTGTCCATTTGGTGTCTAGACACATTTGTCCCCTCGCTGTCCAGACACATGTGTCCCCTCTCTGTCTAGACACATGTGTCCCCTTGCTGTTTAGACACACGTGTCCCCTTGCTGTCTAGACGCATGTGTCCCCTCGCTGTCTATATACATGTGTCCCCTCGTTGTTTAGACCGATGTGTCCCCCTGCTGTCTTGACCCATTTGTCCCATTGCTGTCTAGACACACGTGTCCCCTTGCTGTCAAGACACATGTGTCCCCATGCTGTCAAGACACATGTGTCCCATTGCTGTCTAGACACACATGTCCTCTTGCTGTCCAGAAACATGTGTCCCCTCGCTGTCTAGACACATGTGTCCCTATGCTGTCTAGAGGCACGTGTCCCCTCCCTGTCTAGACACATATGTCCCATCGCTGTCTAGACATACGTGTCCCCTCGCTGTCTAGATACATGTGTCCCTTCGCTGTCTAGACACATGTGTCCCCTCGTTATCTAGACACATTTGTCCCCCTCGCTGTTTAGACACATGTGTCCCCCTGCTGTCTAGACCCATGTGTTCCCTTGCTGTCTAGACACACGTGTCCTCTTGCTGTCTAGACACATGTGTCCCCTTGCTGTCTAGACACATGTGTCTCCTTGCTGTCTAGACACATGTGTCCCTTCGCTGTTCAGACACATACATCCCCCTACTGTCTAGACACACGTGTCCCCTTGCTGTCCAGACACATGTGTCCCCTCGCTGTTTAGACATATGTGTCACCTTGCTGTTTAGACAGACGTATCCCCTTGATGTCTAAACACACGTGTCCCTTTGCTGTCCAGACACCTGTGTCCCCTTGCTATCTAGACACATGTGTCCCCTCGTTATCTAGACACTTGTGTCCCCTCGCTGTTTAGACACGTGTGTTCCTGCTGTCTAGATCCATGTGTCCCCTTGCTGTCTAGAAACATATGTTTATCTTGCTGTCTAGACACATGTGTCTCCCTTGCTGTCTAGACACACGTGTCCCCTTGCTCTCTAGACACATGTGCCCCCTCGCTGTCTAGACACATGTGTCCCCTTGCTGCCTAGACACATGTGTCCCCTCACTTTCAAGACACATGTGTCCCCTCGCTGTCTAGACACATGGGTCCCCTCGCTGTCTAGACACATGTGCTCCCTTGCTGTCTAGACACACATGTCCCCCTGCTGTCTAGACACATGTGTCTCTTCGCTGTCTAGACACATGTGTCCCCTTGCTGTCTAGACACATGTGTCTCCTCGATGTCTAGACACATGTGTCCCATCGCTGTTTTGACACACGTGTCCCCTCGCTGTCTAGACACACGTGTCCCCTTGCTGTCCAGACACATGTGTCCCCTCGCTGTCTAGACACATGTGTCCCCTCTCTGTCTAGAGACACGTGTCCCCTTGCTGTCTTGACATGTATGTCCCAACGCTGTCTAGACACATGTGTCCCCTTGCTGTCTAGACACATGTGTCCCCTCGTTATCTAGACACATGTGTCCCCTCGCTGTTTAGACACATGTGTCCTCCCTGCTGTCTAGACCCATGTGGTCCTTTGCTGTCTAGACACACGTGTCCCCTTGCTGTCTAGACACATGTGTCCCCTTGCTGTCTAGACACATGTGTCTCCTTGCTGTTTAGACACACGTGTCCCCTTGATGTCTAAACATACGTGTCCCCTTGCTGTCCAGACACATGTGTCCCCTTGCTGTCTAGACACATGTGTCCCCTCGTTAACTAGACACATGTGTCCCCTCGCTGTCTAGACACATATGTCTTTTCGTTATCTAGACACATGTGTCTCCCTGCTGTGTAGACACATGTGTCCTTCTGCTGTCTAGACGCAAGTGTCTCCTTGCTGTTTAGACACACGTGTCCCCTTGCTGTCTAGACACACGTGTCCCCATGCTGTCTGGACACATGTGTCCCCTCGCTGTCTAGACACAGGTGTCCCCTCGCTGTCTAGACATATATGTCCCCCTTGCTATCTAGAAACTTGTGTCCTACTGTTTTCTAGACACACGTGTCCCCTTGCTGTCTTGACACATGGCTAGGTCCCAGACAGGTAGGGACGTAGCCTCGCTGTTTAGACACATGTGTCCCACTGCTGCCTAGACACACGTGTCCACTTGCTGTTTAGACACATTGGGCCCACTGCTGTATAGACTCATGTGTCCCCTTGCTGACTAGTCACATGTGTCCCCTCGCTGTTTAGACACATGTGTCCTCCTGCTGTCTAGACCCATGTGTCCTCCTGTTGTCTAGACGCACGTGTCACCCTGCTGATTTGACACATGTGTCCCCTTGCTGTCCAGGCACATGTGTTCCCTCGCTGTCTAGACGCATGTGTCCCCTTGCTGTCTAGACACATGTGTCCCCTTGCTGACCAGACACATGTGTCCCCTCGCTGTCTAGACATATGTGTCCCCTTGCTGGTTAGACACACGCGTCCCCTTGCTGTCTAGACACATGTGTCTCCTCGCTGTCTATGCTCATGTGTCCCCTAGTTGTTTAGACAGATGTATCCCCCCTGCTGTCTAGGCCCATGTGTCCTTCGCTGTCTAGAAACATGTGTCCCCTCGCTGTCTAGAAACATGTGTCCCCTCGCTGTCTAGAAACATGTGTCCTCTTGATGTTTAGACACAGTTGTCCCCTTGCTGTCTAGACACAGGTGTCCTCTCTCTGTCTAGTCACATGTGTCCCCTCGCTGTTTAGACACACGAGTTCCCTTGCTTTCTTGACACACTTGTCCCCTTTCTGTCTTGACACATGTGTCCCATTGCTGTCTAGATACGTGTGTCCCCTTGCTGTCTAGACCAATTTGTCCCCTCACTGTCTAGACACATGTGTCCTTTCGTTATCTAGACACATGTGTCCCCTCGCTGTTTAGACACAAGTGTCCTCCTGCTGTCTATATGCATGTATCTCTTGCTGTCTAGACACACGTGTCTACTTGCTGTCTAGACACATGTGTCCTCTTGCTGTCTAGACACATGTGTCCCTTTGCTGTCCAGACACATGTGTCCCCTCGCTGTCTAGTCACATGTGTTCCCTTGCTGTTTAGACACACGTGTCCCCATGCTGTCTAGACCCATGTGTCCCCTCGCTGTCTATACAAATGTGTCCCCTTGTTGTTTAGACAGATGTGTCCCCCTGCTGTCTAGACTCATGTGTCTCATTGCTGTCCAGACACACGTGTCCCCTTGCTGTCTAGACACATGTGTCCCCATGCTGTCCAGACACATGTGTCCCTTTGCTGTCTAGACACACGTGTCCTCTTGCTGTCTAGACACATGTGTCCACTCGCTGTTTCACACATGTTTCCCCTTGCTGTCTAGACACGCGTGTCCCCTAGCGTTCAAGACACATGTGTCTCCTCGCTGTCTAGACACATGTGTCCCCTTGTTGTTTAGACACATGTGACCTTCTGTTGTCTAGACCAATGTGTCCCCTTTTTGTCTGGACACACATGTCCCCCTGCTGTTTAGACAGATGTGTCCCCTCGCTGTCTAGACACATGTGTCCCCTTGCTGTCTTGACACACGTGTCCTCTTGCTGTCTAGGCACATGCGTCCCTTCGCTGTCTAGACACATGTGTCCCTCGCTGTCTAGACACATGTGTTCTGCGCTGTCTAGACACATGTGTCCCCCTCGCTGTCTAGACACATGTGTTCTTTTGCTGTTTAGACACACATACCCCCCTGCTGTCTAGACACATGTATCCCCTCGCTGTCTAGAAACAGGTGTCCCCTCGCTGTCTAGACACATGTGTCCCCTTCGCTATCTAGACACATGTGCCCCCTCGCTGTTTAGACACATGTGTCCCCTTGCTGTCTAGACACATGTGTCCCGTTGCTGTCTAGACATATGTGTCCCCTCGCTGTCTAGACACATGTATCCCCTCGCTGTCTAGACACATGTGTCCCCTCGCTGTCTAGACATATGTGTACCCTTGCTGTTTAGACACACGTGTCCCCTTGCTGTCCAGACAAATTTGTCCCATTGCTGTCTAGATACATGTGTCCCCTCGCTATCTAGACCAATTTGTCCCCTGGTTGATACCTGGTTGATACCTGGTTGATGGGGTTCTGGGAGTTCTTCTACTCCCCAAGCCCGGCCCGAGGCCAGGCTCGACTTGTGAGAGTTTGGTCCACCAGGCTGTTGCTTGGAGCGGCCCGCAGGGCCACGTACCCACCACAGCGCGGTCTAGACCCCTGTCTAGTACCCCTCGCGGTCTAGACACATGTGTCCTTTCGTTATCTAGACACATGTGTCCCCTCGCTGTTTAGACACAAGTGTCCTCCTGCTGTGTAGATGCATGTATCTCTTGCTGTCTAGACACACGTGTCCACTTGCTGTCAAGACACATGTGTCCTCTTGCTGTCTTGACACATGTGTCCCTTTGCTCTCCAGACACATGTGTCCCCTCGCTGTCTAGACACATGTGGTCCCTTGCTGTTTAGACACACGTATCCCCTTCCTTTCTAGACACATGTGTCCCCTCGCTGTCTATACACATGTGCCCCCCTCGTTGTTTAGAAAGATGTGTCTCCCTGCTGTCTAGACTCATGTGTCCCATTGCTGTCTAGACACACATGTCCCCTTGCTGTCTAGACACATGTGTCCCCATGCTGTCTAGACACATGTGTCCCTTTGCTGTCTAGACACATGTGTCCCTATGCTGTCTAGACACACGTGTCCTCTTGCTGTCTAGACACATGTGTCCTCTTGCTGTTTAGACACATGTGTCCCTTTGCTGTCTAGACACGCGTGTCCCCTAGCGTTCATGACACATGTGTCCCCGTACTGTCTAGACACATGTGTGCCCCTGCTGTCTAGATCAATGTGTCCCCTTGTTGTCTAGACACACATGTCCCCTTGCTGTTTAGACACATGTGTCCCCTCGCTGTCTAAACACATGTGTCCCTTTCCTGTCTTGACACACGTGTCCTCTTGCTGTCTATAGGCACATGTGTCCCTTCGCTGTCTAGACACATGTGTCCCTCGCTCTCTAGACACATGTGTCCTTCGCTGTCTAGACACATGTGTCCCCTCGCTGTCTAGACACATGTGTCCTTTTGCTGTTTAGACACACATATCCCCTTGCTGTCTAGACACATGTGTCCCCTCGCTGTCTAGACACAGGTGTCCCCTCGCTGTCTAGACACATGTGTCCTCCTCGCTATCTAGACACATGTGTCCCCTCGTTGTTTAGACACACGAGTCCCCTTGCTGTATTCACATACTTGTCCCCTTTCTGTCCAGACACATGTGTCCCCTCGCTGTCTAAACACATGTGTTCTCTTGCTGTCTAGACACATGTGTCCTTCGCTGTCTAGACACATGTGTCCCCTCGCTGTCTAGACACATGTGTCCCCTCGCTGTCTAGACACATGTGTCCTTTTGCTGTTTAGACACACATATCCCCTTGCTGTCTAGACACATGTGTCCCCTCGCTGTCTAGACACAGGTGTCCCCTCGCTGTCTAGACACATGTGTCCTGCGCTGTCTAGACACATGTGTCCCCTCGTTGTTTAGACACACGAGTCCCCTTGCTGTATTGACATACTTGTCCCCTTTCTGTCCAGACACATGTGTCCCCTCGCTGTCTAAATACATGTGTTCCCTTGCTGTCTAGACACATGTGTCCCGTTGCTGTCTAGACACATGTGTCCCCTCGCTGTCTAGACACATGTGTACCCTCGCCGTCTAGATACATGTGTACCCTTGCTGTTTAGACACACGTGTCCCCTTGCTGTCTAGACACATGTGTCTCCTCGCTGTCTATGCACATGTGTCCCCTCGTTGTTTAGACAGATGTGTCCCCCCTGCTTTCTAGGCCCATGTGTCCTTCGCTGTCTAGACACATGTGTCCCCTCGCTGTCTAGACACATGTGTCCCCTTGCTGTTTAGACACAGTTGTCCCCTTGCTGTCTAGACGCATGTGTCCTCTCGCTGTCTAGACACAGGTGCCCCCCTTGCTGTCTAGACAAATGTATCCCCCTCGCTATTTAGACACATGTGTCCCCTCGCTGTTTAGACACACGAGTCCCCTTGCTGTCTTGACACACTTGACCCCTTTCTATTCAGACACATGTGTCCCATTGCTGTCTAGATACATGTGTACCCTCGTTGTCTAGACCAATTTGTCCCCTCGCTGTCTAGACACATGTGTCCTTTCGTTATCTAGACACATGTGTCCCCTCGCTGTTTAGACACAAGTGTCCTCCTGCTGTCTAGATGCATATATCTCTTGCTGTCTAGACACACGTATCCACTTGCTGTCTAGACACATGTGTCCTCTTGCTGTCCAGACACATGTGTCCCCTCGCTGTCTAGACATGCGTGTCTCCTAGCGTTCAAGACACATGTGTCCCCTTGTTGTCAAGACACACATGTCCCCTTGCTGTTTAGACAAATGTGTCCCCTCGCTGTCTAGACACATGTGTCCCCTTGATGTCTTTACACACGTGTCCTCTTGCTGTCAAGGCACATTCGTCCCTTCGTTGTCTAGACACATGTGTCCCTCGCTGTCTAGTCACATGTGTCCTTCGCTGTCTAGACATATGTGTCCCCTCGCTGTCTAGATACATGTGTCCTTTTGCTGTTTAGACACACATATCCCCTTGCTGTCTAGACACATGTGTCCCCTCGCTGTCTAGACACAGGTATCCCCTCGCTGTCTAGACACATGTGTCCCCCTCGCTATCTAGACACATGTGTCCCCTCGCTGTTTAGACACACGAGTCACCTTGCTGTCTTGACATACTTGTCCCCTTTCTGTCTAGCACATGTGTCCCCTCACTGTTTAGACACATGTGTCCCCTTGCTGTCTAGACATATGTGTCCAGTTGCTGTCTAGACACATGTGTCCCCTCGCTGTCTAGACATATGTGTCCTCTCGCTGTCTAGACACATGGGTCCTTTCGTTATCTAGACACATGTGTCCCCTTGCTGTGTAGACACATGTGTCCTCCTGCTGTTTAGACACATTTATCTCTTGATTTCTAGACACAAGTGTTCCCTTGTTGTCTAGACACATGTGTCCCCTCGCTGTCTAGACACAGGTGTCCCTCGCTGTTTAGACACATGTGTCCCCTCGCTGTTTAGACACATGTGTCCCCTTGCTATCTAGACACATGTGTCCCACTATTTTCTAGACACACGTGACCCCTTGCTGTCTAGACACATGGCTAGGTCCCAGACAGGTAGGGACCTAGCCTCGGTGTCTATAGACACATGTGTCCCCCTCGCTGTTTAGACACATGTGTCTAACTGCTCTCTGGACACACGTGTCCCCTTGCTGTCTAGACACATGTGTCCTTTTGCTGTCTAGACACATGTGTCCTCTCGCTGATTAGACACATGTGTCCCCCTATGTGTTCCCTTGCTCTCTCGACACACGTGTCCCCTTGCTGTTTAGACACATGTGTCCCGTCGCTGTCTAGACACATGTGTCCCCTCGCTGTCTAGACACACGTGTTCTCTTGCTGTCTAGACACATGTGTCCGCTCGCTTTCTAGACACATGTGTCCGTCGCTTTCTAGACACATGTGTTCCCTCTCTGCTTAAACACATGTGTCTCCCTGCTGTATAGTCCCCATGTGTCGTGTCACCCAGCTACACATGTGTCCTCTTGCTGTCCTGACACATGTGTCCCTCGCTGTCTAGACGCATGTGTCCCCTAGCTTTCTAGACACATGTGTCCCCTCTCTGTCTAGACACAGGTGTCCCCTCGCTGTCTAGACACATGTGTCCCCTTGCTATCTAGACACATGTGTCCCACTGCTTTCTAGACACACGTGTCCCCTTGTTGTCTGGACTCATGGCTAGGTCCCAGACAGATTGGGACCTAGCCTCGCTGTCTAGACTCATGTGTCCCCTTGCTGTCCAGACACATATGTCCCCTCGCTGTCTAGACACATATGTCCACTTGGTGTTTAGACACATGTGTCTCCTCGCTGTCTATGCACATGTGTCCCCTCGTTGTTTAGACAGATATGTCCCCCTGCTGTCTAGACCCATGTGTCCCATTGCTGTCTAGACACACGTGTCCCCTTGCTGTCTAGACACACGTGTCCCCCTCGCTGTTTAGACACATGTGTCCCCTTGCTGTCTAGACACGTGTCTCTTGCTGTCTAGACACATGTGTCCCCTCGCTGTCTAGACACGTGTGTCCCCTTGCTGTTTAGACACAGTTGTCCCCTTGCTGTCTAGAAACATGTGTCCCCTCGCTGTCTGTACACAGGTGTCTCCCTCGCTGTCTAGACACATGTGTCCCCCTCGCTATCTAGACACATGTGTCCCCTCGCTGTTTAGACACACGAGTCCCTTTGCTGTCTAAACACATGTGTCCCCTCGCTGTCTAGACCAATTTGTCCCTTCGCTGTCTAGACACATGTGTCCTTTCGTTATCTAGACACATGTGTCCCCTCGCTGTTTAGACACGTGTCCTCCTGCTGTCTAGACGCATGTATTTCTTGCTGTCTAGACACACGTGTCCCCTTGCTGTCTAGACACATGTGTCCCCTTGCTGTCTAGACACATGTGTCTCCTTGCTGTCTAGCCACATGTGTCCCCTCGCTGTTTAGACACATGTGTGTCTAAACAGGCTCAGTAATCAGAGTTTGAATTGGTAAACAATTGGGGTACACGAATTGATTGGAGAGGCGGGACCAAAGAGCCAGAGCTCAACCCTCGCAAGCATAACTCGGTGAGTACTACACAGTAATCTTACTATACACAATACTATATCTTTCTCTCTTTCCTTTTGGACCCTCCGGTCTCCGTGGTACTGTTATTGTTTGATCATTTTAAAGATTTCTCATCGACTTAGCCGGGGTCTGGGGTGTGCCCTGGAAAGGGCCCGAGGCCGGCCCTGGTAGGGGCTAGGGCTGGCCCTGTAGGGACCATGGGCGTGCCCTGGTAGGGGGCCAAGGGCCGGGATCGGTAGGGGCCTAAGTCTGGCCCTAGTAGGGACCTGAGGCTGGCCCTAGTAGGGACCTGAGGCTGGCCCTGGTAGGGTCCCGAGGGTGGCCCTGGTAGCGCCTTGAGGCTGACCCTGGTAAGCGTCTTAGGCTAGCCCTGGTATGGACCTGAGTGTGGCTCTGGTATGGGTCTGAGGGTGGTCCTGGTAGGGGCCCGAGGCTGGCCCTGGTAGGGACCTAAGGCTGGCCCTGGTAGAGGGCTGACACTGGCCCCTGAGGCTGGCCCTGGTAGGGACCTGAAGCTGGCTCTAGTAGGGACCTAAGGCTGGCCCTGGAAGGGGCCTGAGAGTGGTCCTGGTAGGGGCCTGAAGCTGGTCCTGGTAGGGGCCTGAGGCTGGTCCAGGTAGGGGCCTGAGGCTGGTCCTGGTAGGGGCCTCAGGCTGGCACTGGTAGGGGCCTGGGGCTGGTCCTGGTAGGGGCCTCAGGCTGGCACTGGTAGGGGCCTGGGGCTGGTCCTGGTAGGGGCCTGAGGCTGGTCCTGGTAGGGGCCTCAGGCTGGCACTGGTAGGGGCCTGAGGGGGGTCCTGGTAGGGGCCTCAGGCTGGCACTGGTAGGGGCCTGAGGGGGGTCCTGGTAGGGGCCTGAGGGTGGTCCTGGTAGGGGCCTGAGGGGAATCCTGGTAGGGGCCTGAGGGGGGTCCTGGTAGGAGCCTGAGACTGGCCCTGAGGCTACCCCTGGTAAGGGCCTGGGGCTGGTCCTGGTAGGGGCCTGAGGGTGGTCCTGGTAGGGGCCTGTGGCTGGTCCTGGTAGGGGCCTGAGGGTGGTCCTGGTAGGGGCCTGGGGCTGGCCCTGGTAAGGGCCTGGGGCTGGCCCTGGTAAGGGCCTGGGGCTGGCCCTGGTAAGGGCCTGGGGCTGGCCCTGGTAAGGGCCTGGGGCTGGCCCTGGTAAGGGCCTGGGGCTGGCCCTGGTAAGGGCCTGGGGCTGGCTCTGGATGAAACAAGGTTTGCTCTCCCTTACATTCTGTCATTTTTAGCGTCACAGTTTTGTATACCATTCTCAGATTTTCCCTTCCATTTTCTTCGTGTTTAAAATGTAGATCTTTCTTGTGGCACATCTCGCATTTATCCCTCGTCCAATATATTTGTTCTATAAATTTAATCAAATGCAACGCATGCATTCTGGTCTTTGTCGCTAGACTCGTCTTTTGAACCATTCGTCACACGCAGGAACCTCTATATCTGCTCACTGCCCGTTCCCATCCCTCCATTCAATTTCCTGAAATTATTCTAGTGCACTATCTCCCTCTCTTTGGCTGCTGCTATCCCCTGGGGCGCCGCCCTCTCTCACGCATTACTTGTCGTTCCTGCCTCGCTGCCGCTTCCCCCCGCCACCAGTGTCCTGGGGTCCTCGCTGCTCCTTCCCCCCGCCACCAGTGTCCTGGGGTCCTCGCTGCTCCTTCCCCCCGCCACCAGTGTCCTGGGGTCCTCGCTGCCGCTTCCCCCCGCCACCAGTGTCCTGGGGTCCTCGCTGCCCCTTCCCCCCGCCACCTGTGTCCTGGGGTCCTCGCTGCCCCTTCCACCCGCCACCAGTGTCCTGGGGTCCTCGCTGCCTCTTCCCCCGCCACCAGTGTCCTGGGGTCCTCGCTGCCCCTTCTCCCCGCCACCAGTGTCCTGGGGTCCTCGCTGCCCCTTCTCCCCGCCACCAGTGTCCTGGGGTCCTCGCTGCCCCTTCTCCCCGCCACCAGTGTCCTGGGGTCCTCGCTGCCCCTTCTCCCCGCCACCAGTGTCCTGGGGTCCTCGCTGCCCCTTCCACCCGCCACCTGTGTCCTGGGGTCCTCGCTGCCCCTTCCCCCCGCCACCAGTGTCCTGGGGTCCTCGCTGCCCCTTCTCCCCGCCACCAGTGTCCTGGGGTCCTCGCTGCCCCTTCTCCCCGCCACCAGTGTCCTGGGGTCCTCGCTGCCCCTTCCCCCCGCCACCAGTGTCCTGGGGTCCTCGCTGCCCCTTCCCCCCGCCACCAGTGTCCTGGGGTCCTCGCTGCCCCTTCTCCCCGCCACCAGTGTCCTGGGGTCCTCGCTGCCCCTTCTCCCCGCCACCAGTGTCCTGGGGTCCTCGCTGCCCCTTCTCCCCTCCACCAGTGTCCTGGGGTCCTCGCTGCTCCTTCTCCCCGCCACCAGTGTCCTGGGGTCCTCGCTGCCGCTTCCCCCCGCCACCAGTGTCCTGGGGTCCTCGCTGCCCCTTCTCCCCGCCACCAGTGTCCTGGGGTCCTCGCTGCCCCTTCTCCCCGCCACAAGTGTCCTGGGGTCCTCGCTGCCCCTTCTCCCCGCCACCAGTGTCCTGGGATCCTCGCTGCCCCTTCCCCCCGCCACCTGTGTCCTGGGGTCCTCGCTGCCCCTTCTCCCCGCCACCAGTGTCCTGGGGTCCTCGCTGCCCCTTCCACCCGCCACCAGTGTCCTGGGGTCCTCGCTGCCCCTTCCCCCCGCCACCTGTGTCCTGGGGTCCTCGCTGCCCCTTCTCCCCGCCACCAGTGTCCTGGGGTCCTCGCTGCCCCTTCCCCCCGCCACCAGTGTCCTGGGGTCCTCGCTGCCCCTTCCCCCCGCCACCAGTGTCCTGGGGTCCTCGCTGCTCCTTCCCCCCGCCACCAGTGTCCTGGGGTCCTCGCTGCTCCTTCCCCCCCGCCACCAGTGTCCTGGGGTCCTCGCTGCCCCTTCCCCCCGCCACCAGTGTCCTGGGGTCTTCGCTGCCTTTTCCCCCGCCACCAGTGTCCTGGGGTCCTCGCTGCCCCTTCCCCCCGCCACCAGTGTCCTGGGGTCCTCGCTGCCCCTTCTCCCCGCCACCAGTGTCCTGGGGTCCGGCACGCAGATGAGCGTGGCTAGGCTCCCAGGACGCATTGTTAACCCTGATGGAGGAGGTGTATTGTAGGTATCGTGACCTCCACGAGTGTGTGTGTCGTGGGTAGCGTGCCAGGAACGGTGGAGGGACATGTTTACCATATGAGGAACGGTAGCAGTACAAGTTCACCATTCAAAGAATGGTAGTACGTGTTCGTGGTGAGGAATGGTAGTACGTGTTCGTGGTGAGGAATGGTAGTACGTGTTCGTGGTGAGGAATGGTAGTACGTGTTCATGGTGAGGAATGGTAGTACGTGTTCATGGTGAGGAATGGTAGTACGTGTTCGTGGTGAGGAATGGTAGTACGTGTTTGTGGTGAGGAATGGTAGCACGTGTTCGTGGTGAGGAATGGTAGTACGTGTTCGTGGTGAGGAATGGTAGTACGTGTTCGTGGTGAGGAATGGTAGTACGTGTTCGTGGTGAGGAA